>NC_063450.1:8750321-9046795 GCF_020379485.1 Brassica napus | reverse complement strand
TAATCATGGTTTTAACTCTTGTACACTCTGAATTTCTCTCCCAGCCACAGTTCCCAAGACTGGTTCCTAACAAACGGTCTGTAGCCTCTCTCCACCGCTTAGCAAACCGAATCTCTTCCTCTTCGGGCAAAAACTCAACTCAAAGTACATCTACTTTTTGAATTATTACCCTTTTGGGTTTGCCTGTTGGACAAAAGAAGCTCTTGATCTCTTACCCACCGGGTTCTTCCCCCGACCCGGGTCGGAGGGACCGTCTCGCCACCGTCTTTCGCCGCTGCCTCGACGGAAGCACAATGAACCTTCCTCACCGTTGTTCCACCATGTTTCTCTCCAGCTCGACCAAACTCGCTTGAACCCTGTTGGAACTGCGGAACTAGATACCTTCCTTGAAGCGTAGTGAAGAGTCTGCAAACTCTCTTCCTCCGTCTCCTTGCTCGTTTCTGAGAATATCTCCTTGTCCCCCGTAACTACTAAGTGACTACAGCGCCTCTACCCAAATCAAAATGAGTCATCGCTACTCAAGGGAAGAGAAGAAGAAATGGGTCTCGACTTCGACCCAAATAAACCGCAAACCCCCATTCCCAATCCCGGACTCGAACACTGCTGCTCTGATTGAAGAAAACAAGTTTACCCTAATTGGGAGAGTAACAAACCCCGCAGTCCAAAACACAAAGGCTCTTGTGGAGTTTTTCCTCCAACACTGGAACGTCGTTGGGCGTATCACCGGGAGGGAGTTAGGACCTCAGATGTTCCACTTCCGCTTTGAGAATGAAAAAGACCTACTCACCATCCTCAATAAGGCCCCTTTCCATTTCAAAAGATGGATGTTACTCATTCAACGCTGGGAACCAGTGGTCTCGGAAAAGTTTCCTGCGTACCTACCTTTCTGGATTCAAGTGAATGGAGTTCCACTCCATTACTGGTCAGATGAAGCCCTAAGAGCCATTGGAAAAGAACTGGGCCAGGTGGAAGATTGTATTCCAACTCAAGCTCGGGTTCGAGTACTCATCAATGGTCTCAAACCACTGGAGATGATTAGAGACTTTAGCCTACCCTCAGGAGAAATCATTCAAGTGGAGTTTGATTATGAGAACCTTCAAAAGCACTGCTTTTCTTGCTACTCGCTCTCCCATGAAAAAGACGATTGCCCTCTATTGGTGAACTCTCGTGATCGAGACAGAAGCCCCAAAAGAATAGGTATCTCCCAAAGGAACACAATGGCTCGCCTTGAAGAAAAGAGAAAGTCATATGAAGAACGAAGAAGAGAGAAAGGACACCATGTCCAACTATCTAGAGATACCTCTCTACCTTACTCAAGAAGAAACGAGTATAACGATCGTAGATCAGAATCTAGATACAATTCCCGCCCCCGCTATACCTACGAACCAGTAACCAGCGAGTTCCGAAGAGGTAGGGAGGACTATACAATAGGGAGACAAAATTCGAGAGACTCGGGTGCTCGAACTGGAAGCAAAAGCAACTACCTAACCTTTGATGCCCCAACTATGGCTGCTGGTGGACAAGACAGAGGCAGAGGTAGCGGGGAAATAAGGCGTGGAAACAGTAGAGCTCATTATCAGGACTCAGGTTCCAAAACCATTCAATCTCCTGCAGTGCCAACTCTGACTCCTCACTCAACAGATTTAAGAAGAGGTCTACCACGAAGAGAGGAAGAAGAAGTCTCGGGTGATCAAGTATCCACTGATAGACGGCCAGCTAAGGACAGACTTGCCTTACCGGTAATCCCATACTCAACAGACCTAAGGAGAACACTGGCTCTGAGAGATGATGGGGATGATACTGAAAATAGAGGCCAGGTTTCTACTGATAGACCTTCGGCGAAGAGAAGATTATCATTGCCCTCCAGTGGGAAATCAAGACTTGGAAACCAAGCAAACTCCACAGGCTCAAGCCGCCTACAAGACATAGAGATACAATACCTGGAAGAGGTTATGCAACCAGTAGGACCTGGAATCATTACTCGAGCGTCAGGCTCCAGGCCTCCGGGAGCTCCGGTTTCACCTCCAGGCGAGAGATCTCCGATAAGAACTCTCAGCGAAGATAGAAGACATGTCTCCTTACGCCTAGGACCTCAACCTTTACCTCTCCAGTTTGACAGCCCCAACATTCCTGAGAGGCCCACAATTGTCACAAGAAGCGTGGCAAATAAAAAGGCAGGGAAGATGCCACAGAAGAAGCGATACAACCTCAGTCCTTTGCAAGGAGTTAGCTTGAAGAAAAGGAGAGTTACAAAAACACAAAGCTCTCCCAAAAGAAGGACACAAGCTGGTGCACCAACACCAACAACATTAGCTCGCCAACAAAGACCCCCGAAGACCAACATCATTCCTGGGATCAAGAAGAAACAGAAGGATTTTCGGGTCAATCCAAGCGCTCTTCCTTAGCGCTGCTCAGCTGGAACTGTCAAGGAATTGGGAGCACTTTGACAGGCCAGCGTATCAGGGAATTCAAGAAACGAATATCCCCAGAAGTTATATTCCTCATGGAGACAATGAATCAAGACGAAGTGGTGCTCCGACTATTCCAACAAACGGAATATACAAGCCACTTCACAGCACCACCAAGCGAGACGGGAGGAGGAGGCTTATCACTGTCATGGAAATCAGATGTTCAGGTGGATATACTCTCTTCTTCTCCAAATTTCATTGATACATCGATTGCAATGCACCAGAGAACTATGTTTGTCTCCTTCATATATGGATCACCTCGTTCAGAAAATAGAGCCGAATTTTGGAACCAGTTGACGGAACTTGGTCTAGGAAGAGATGAAACAGCTTGGCTTATCTTGGGCGATTTTAATGACCTGTTGGACAATTCTGAAAAAGTAGGGGGACCTCTACGTTGGGAGGGATCCTTCCTAGCTTTCCGAAGTTTTGTCTCACAAATGGGTCTTTGGGACCTTCAACATGCCGGTAACTCTCTATCATGGAGAGGCAACCGCCACAGCCACTTTATCCAATCCCGATTGGACAGAGCAATGATAAACTGTAAGTGGGCTGAGAACTATCCCTCGGGCTGTTGTGAGTACTTGAGATTCGAGGGGTCGGATCACAGGCCTATCTTAGTCCACCTCAACCAAAGCACAGCCAAAAAGCGCGGCTTATTTAGGTTTGATAGAAGACTAAAGGACAAGCCAGAGATCAAGGAGCTTGTGGAGGCAAATTGGACAGCTATGTCATATGAGTCGGTTATCTCTAAGATATGCAGGATCAGACGGAAGATTATGGAGTGGACTAAGCTCCAAAACAGAAACAGCAAGGAGCTTATACTGACAACCCAGGCGAAGCTAGAGGAGGCGTTATCAAGCACCACTCCCGACCCGGTAGCAATTGGAATCCTATCGCAGGAACTCGAGAAAGCATACATCGAAGAAGAACAATATTGGAGACAGAGAAGCAGAATCCAATGGTTGCACAGTGGTGATCGCAACTCTGGATTTTTCCATGCTATTACAAGGGAAAGAAGAACGATAAACAAGTTCTCTGTCATAGAGGACTCCACGGGCAAACCACAGTTTGAGGAAGACCACATAGTCAAGGCGATCACCGACTACTATCATGAGTTATTCTCTTCGCAACGGACACCAGCGCTACAAGTTGTTGATGAGGTCCTTTCTCCTGTCATCACAACTGAGATGAATAATGTCTTGACTAGGATTCCAGATACATTTGAGATCAGACAAGCCGTGTTCTCTATCAACCCGGATAAGGCCCCGGGCCTAGACGGTTTCTCTGCGAGTTTTTACTAGGGCTTTTGGGACATCATAGGAGATGATGTAACGGCTGAGATTGTAGTGTTCTTTACCTCTAACATTCTCAACGCCCGGTACAACGAGACCCATGTCAGACTGATACCAAAATCGAGAGGAGCCAAGACAGTTGCTGACTATCGCCCAATTGCCTTATGCAGTACACACTATAAGATCATTGCTAAGGTCCTTACTTCTAGACTTCAACCAGTGCTTCAGACCATAATCACCAAGAACCAATCTGCCTTTGTGAAGGAACGAGCAATCTCTGATAATGTGCTCATTACTCACGAAGTTCTCCACTACCTACAAACCTCGGGTGCAAGAGTACGGTGCTCAATGGCGGTTAAAACCGACATGAGCAAGGCATACGATAGGATCGAGTGGAGTTTCCTGGAGAAAGTCCTATCAAAGCTAGGCTTCCATTCTGTCTGGGTAGGATGGATTATGGAGTGTATCCGGACAGTATCATACTCCTTCCTGGTGAATGGAGCAGCCCAAGGGAAGGTTACCCCTTCAAGGGGTATTCGACAAGGAGATCCCCTTTCTCCTTACCTCTTCATACTCTGCACTGAAGTACTCTCAAAGCTCTGTTACAAGGCCATGGAAGATGGAAAAATGGCGGGAGTTAAAGTGGCTAGAGGATGCCCACCGATAAACCACTTGCTCTTTGCCGACGACACGATGTTCTTCACCAGAACAAACGTGCCCAGTTGTGCAGCTCTAAGGCGCATCCTAACTTTGTACGAAGACGCATCAGGCCAGTGTATAAACCTCCTTAAATCGGCAATAACCTTCTCAGCCAAAACTCCTAGTGAAGTGAAGAACAGAGTGAAGAATTTCTTCGCCATTCAAAATGAAGGTGGAGTTGGAAAATATTTAGGCCTCCCGGAGCATTTTGGAAGGAAAAAAAGGGACATTTTTGCCAACCTAATCGATAGGATCAGACAACGCTCCATCAACTGGTCCACAAGGTTCTTATCGAGCGCCGGAAAACAAGTCCTCCTACAAGCAGTCTTAGCAGCCTTACCCACCTATACGATGTCATATTTCAAGCTCCCCATCTCGATTTGTAAGCAGATTCAAAGTGTTCTAACTCGCTTCTGGTGGGACGCCAAGCCATCGGTTCGTAAACTTTGTTGGGTGCCGTGGGAAAGACTCACAAGACCGAAGAGTGTTGGAGGCTTGGGTTTTCGTGAAATCGAACAATTCAACAATGCTCTCCTCGCAAAAAACGCATGGCGGATCCTGAAAGACCCTCATTCCATACTAGGCCAAACCTTGCTTGGTAAGTACTGCTCTAACTCCAACTTCCTTGATTGTGTTGCCCCTGCCTCTGCTTCCCATGGTTGGAGGAGTGTTCTTGCAGGCAGAGAGGTCCTCAGTCAGGGTCTTGGCTGGGTGGTGGGGAATGGAAAGGACATTTGCGTTTGGACAGAACCCTGGCTCAGCCTCGAGAAACCAGCAACCCCATAGGACCTCCGACACTGTCCAATGTCAACCTCTGTGTCGCAGACCTTCTCCTGCCTAACTCTACGGAATGGAACGTGCAAGCAATAAGAGACCATCTGCCTCAGTATGAGGATGTTATAAAGTCGCTAAACCCGAGTGAGTGCAATATGAAGGATGAGCGGGTGTGGCTTAATGACAAATCAGGTGCATACACTACAAAGTCGGGCTATGCGCTGACAAAAATCAACAAGGACGCCGACCCAGATGATCATTTTGACTGGAAGAAAAGAGTATGGTCTATCAACACGTCCCCAAAGCTTAAACACTTACTATGGAAGGCCAATGCAGGTTCTTTACCGGTTGGAGCTGCACTGCAGAGCAGGGGCATAGACGTTGATGAGAAGTGCAACCGATGCGGAACTGTTGAAACAGAGATACATGTTCTACTGCACTGCCCTTATGCCACCGAAGTCTGGAACAACATTCCTTGCCTTAACGCCCCATCCTCCCTCTCACAACCCCCAATGTCGATACCAGAGTTGCTTGATAGCTGCAGTAGAATAATTACCTTACCTCCAACAGGGCTCGGGTCCACTCCCATCTTCCCGTGGGTGTTTTGGACCCTTTGGACCAATAGAAACAAGCTACTTTTCGAAAGTAAAGCATACACTGTTGAGGAATCAGTGCTTAAAATCTTGCAGGACTCAAGAGCTTGGAAGGTGGCTCAAGAGTCAAAACAAAATCACCAAGTGCCAGAGAATGTGGATCCTTCTCGTCCTGTGTCTAATGTTCAAACCCCTACTCATTTGTCTTTTCCAGGTTCTACGTGGAGTGTCTTCTCGGATGCTGCTTGGGAATCTACCTCTGGAAAATGCGGAATGGGGTGGCATTTCCGTGACAACTCGTCCTCACCATCAGGCAATTCCTTTGCAAAACGCCTTGCAGTTCCCTCAGCCCTTGTAGCAGAGGCATTGGCGTTAAAGGCCGTTCTTTCATCAGCGGTTACTCGTGGCATTGATTCTCTCAGAGTCTTCTCTGACTCCAAATCGCTTATTGATCTTCTTGCCACCAAGAAGAACCATATTTGGATTCAAGGAATACTCTTTGATATCCACTATCTATCGCTCTCTTTTAGATTTATCTCTTTTCAGTTCATCCCGCGTGTGGAAAATACTTTGGCAGATACTTTTGCGAAATCGGCCTTGCGCTCCCTAATCAACTCTCCGTCTGTGGATGAGTGAAGTACTATGTTTATTTAAGTAATCAAGTATGGTTTCGATCAAAAAAAAAAAATCATGGTTTAAACGTGATTGAACAATGACTTTTTTGATTTAGCTATGATTTTTCCGTATCAACACTGTCTATGCCGAAGATTTTTACTAGTGATCGGAGTAATAACAATACAACCCCTGCCATCTATTTCATAGACTTTAAACTGACAGTTACAATATATATCAACATATAATCTATTAAAACAAGAGTACATTTTGTACTTAACCCTGAGTTTTCCACAAATATTACATCCTTATGCCACTGCCCTTAAAACATGCCCTTAAAACACAGCTGTTTTACTTATTTCTAATACTAATCCGTGATATTACAAAACCGTTACTAAACCAAAGCATAACAAACCCATCTAATTACAATTGCTACTAAAGTAAATATCGTTGTATACCATTATTAAAACACAGACGGTTGGTCGATTTACTAAACCCTTAATTGTTTGGTTTATTTTTTTTATTTTATTTTTGACAACAAACATTTACAGACTCATATAGACTCTGTAAACCAGATCGGTAACTCTGCATTCATGTGAACGACGAAAGACGATTGTTTCCTAGCCCTGCGTGCTAAACTATTCGCCTTTAAATTCTCCGTCCGAGGTACATGAACGATTTTTGAGTTGAGGAAGCTTCTTTTCAAAAGCTTGATTTCTTCCAGGTAACTATCAAATGCTGGCCATTCTTCTGGTTCCGAAATCATCTTTACCAATTGAGAACAATCCTTAGCAAACGTGACATGAAACTATCTTAAATTCTTCATACATTCCACTGCCCATATTAGCGCTTCCACCTCCGAATGGAGAGGTGGAAGACTTTCCCTGACATTCCTTGCCCCTAACAATCCATCAAAATCCGGTAAAGTGCTCTACCAGCCTTGTATAGAAAATATGTCATTATCTTTGCAGGAACCATCAGTGAAAAACCATCTTCGTGGAATTGCTGGTATGGACTTGTCGTGTACTTGATGTACCATTATCTGACTATTTATTACATGTGCCTCAGCCCAAAGTGCTGATTCTAGTTCCGTTATTTTCAAAGTTTCTCTTGGATCTATATCCAGATTGCTAAACACGTTGTTATTCCGCCCTTTCCAAATATACCATAAAATCCATGTAAATTGGTGATCATCCATATTTGGATTAATTCTCCAAAAAAGATGGTCCATATTGGTGAAGAAAGAACTAGTAGGGAAAATGTGAGGATTCGATGGTATCTAAAATAGTGCACAACATATATCCCCTTGTATCCCTCTCGCTTTTAGATTTTTCATGACCGCTATACACCCTGATAGAATTTGCCATAAAAAATGTTTTATCTTCGGAGGACACCACACCTTCCAACAATATGCTTTTAATATATCCACTGTAGGTCCATAAACTTCTGGTGGTTTTTTCTTATCAAGGTAGATCCTTTCCACTTGATACTCTGATTGTACCGTATATTTTCCATTGTTGGTAAAATGCCATCCATTCCTATCCTCCAACTGATTTCTGCTCAGTGGAATACTTTCAATAATTTTGGCATCATGGGGATCTTCCAAAGCCCTAATTGCCTGCAAATTCCATGTTCGGGATTCCAAATTAATGAGAGAATCCACTGTGAGATCCGGATAACTGTTATGAAGGTTTTTGTTTGCTGGTCTCGGGCGAGTGGTTGGGATCCAGGGATCATTCCATACCGAAATAGAAGAACCTGTTCCCACACTTCTAGTTAGTCCTTTACTAACCATAGATCTAGCAAATATAATACTCCTCCAGCCATATGACAGGGAATATGAATGGATCGGTTCCAGGGATGAGGCATTCCTGTAGTACCGTCCTTTGAAAACTCGAGCAAAGAGTGTATTTGGTTTCTCTATTAGCCGCCACAATTGCTTTCCAAGCATCGCCGTGTTAAAATCTGTAAGATCCTTAAAGCCTAATCCACCAGTATCTTTAGGTACACATAATTTGTCCCAGGATTTCCAATGCATGCCTTTTGTGCTTCCTCCTGAACTCCACCAAAACTGAGCTACTGCACTTGTTAATTTCTTTGATGTAACTTTTGGTAATCGATAAACAGACATCACATGATTTGGCAAAGCCGTGACAACCGACTTAATGATCACCTCCTTTCCTCCTTTAGTAAAGAATTTAAAAGTCCATCCATTAACTCAATTATTCAACCGGTCTTGTACAAAACTAAACACTTACCTTAGATCCTCCAAGACTTTCTGACAATCCTAAATAAGATCCTATTTCTCCTAGGTTCTGAATTTCCAAAATCTCTCTCAATTCTTGTCGGCTGGATTCTTCAATCCTATGTCAAATTGAATTGAAAATTATTTAATAAACACTTAAATTATAATACCATTTCTAACCAGAACATTTGTAAAACATCTAAATACAATACGTACTTTCCTTCATATCGTTTTATAACATTACTAAACAAAATGAAATTGTATTTTATACATTCTTATCAAGAGTTTTATATCTTATATAGTAATCATTTGAACTAAACTTTATCAAGACACGAAGCCATCCAAATGTTATTTAATCTGCCTGGTTTAATATGCTAAATCAAATTCTGGTGGCAATAGTCTCGACCTTTTCCTGAAATGCTAGTGAGTCAAACCATTAATATAATATTATATTAAAAATTAAAATTAATCATTAATTTTTCTGTCGATTATTAAAATTGAAGAATATAGAATTACAATTATTTGACTCTGAAACCTGTTAGTTCAGAAACCATGGCTTCATACTTCCTTAAGAGAGACTATTCCAGTCTCATCTTGGGTATGTAGATGGAGAATTGGAAGCATCTTCAAAAATGATATCAGTGAGCCAATTTGGACCTCCACGAGCTATATAAGATTGAAACCGTCTATATTTAGTCACACTGACAGCGATCTTCTCAGCTACTCTATTTGTAGTAACATTCACAACTTCCACATAGCAGTTTTGGAAGCAATTTAGTGCTTGTGTAGTCCGTTCAATGGTATTGGACAAGCAAGGGAACCACCGAGGATTGTTCAAAGCTTCCAGCGTATGAACTGATGAGATTTCCATGATAACTCTGTTCCAGTGCAGAGTATGAAGATCTTTTTCTGTCCAACACAATGTAGTAAGGTCTGCTTCCAGGTTTGAACTAAACCCCGTGAAGGATCTCCGACTGTGTTCCATTGCCTGGCCACGAAAATCCTGGATCACCCAAGAAGCTCCAGTATGCTGTGAACTAGCTGACCAGGAGCATCCTACATTACATTTTATGAACCCCATGGGAGGTTTCTACCACGCCTGCCCATTATCCATTACTCTGGTTGCACTTTTTTCTTCCTGATCTTTCTGAATGAGATTAAACCAAATGGAAGATTCCTCAACTGCTTTGGAGAAGATGTTAGCTGCCGAGAATCTTTTCTGTTCAAAACAGAAACTATTCTTTGATTTCCATAGGTGCCGAAGTATCCAAGGGAACCGTAGCCTCTTAGATTGTCCAATCCTTTGGTTTTTACTGAGAGCACATGGTACAAGTTCAAAAGAACCGAGTTGTGGGAAAAACCTGCAGGTGGGAGTGGAATCTGAGCGCGATTGGTGTAGGATATTTGTCTTTCAAGCACCTATTGGTGTATGCTTTTATCTGTTTTCCTCCTTTGTATTTTCTTTCCTCCGACAATTATGTTGGAGACCAAACATTTGAAGTTATTTCAATGAAAAAAAAAACCTGTTAGTTCGGTTTACACCTAGATTACAAGATGGTCTTTCTAAATATTAGTTAGATACAATCTCACAAACCAGTTAGAAACTAATAATATAATCCTAATCATTCAGAATAAACATGTGGTTATTGAACATTTATTATAACTGATTTTTCAAAACATTTCCATATATATACTATCTCCCAATATATATCAATCAATTTTTTGGGTTTTGTTATAATAAAACGTGATTTACTCATAAACTAACCTTTTTAATTTCCTTCCCTACAATCAAAGCATAATTAATTTGAAATCTAGCTTTTCAGAATATTACTAATGGTTTATAAGCTTAAATACAAATCGATTGTATAGAAAAAAACTAATCAAGCAAGATTTTCTTGAAATCTAAAATTCCAATTTAGGTTATGTTTTAATTGATAAATTATTCTACAAAAATAAGCATATAATCAATTAAATCAACCCCACAATCAAGCTATATCTAACTGGTGAGATTTGGCTAATAATACCTAACATGCACACTAATTTTACTCAGCGTATATATATTTGTGACAAAAAATAAATAAATATATATATATATATATATATCAAATAGAATCCGATTTGATACTTTAAAGTCGTAAATTGTTATAAAAAGTAACGTAAAATAAAGTAACGTAAAGCGACGGCGATTGTCGATTGAAGATGAATCTGTGTGAGATTCAATTATTCTTTTTGATTTTCGAAGATTGGAGTAGGCTTTATCATCGGGATAACGGGATCTCGAAGGATCACCATGTGATTTCTTCTTTTGATACGGATCTGGAGGGATTCTTGATTATCGGTTTAATTTGGGGAAATGGGGAAATCAAGGAAATTTTGAAAGGGGATCTGGCATGGGATTGGCTGGCTTGTGATAAGTTGATACGGATGCTGTATCTGAAGGCAGGAGGGAGAGAGGTTTTGGAGGATCTCTTCGTAAAGGTAATTCTTTGGCTTCGTACTATATTGTTTTGGGAAGGTTCTCAGCGGATCTATTCAATTGTGATCTTACATAAGTTCTACTTTAGAATGTACTGGGCGTGTTTTTATTCTGGATGGAGATTAGGAAATATCTTCAGATTACAGGATTATTGTGGATCTCATGAGGATGCTGATGATGATCATTTACGAATGATTATTTGGGTTGATTATGGATATAAAATTAACTGACTGGATTTTCTCTGGTTCAATAGAAGTTCAAATTGTCGGAAGATTGATTCTTCAATAATAAAAAAGATTACGGGTTCGATTGTGGCAATTAAATTTGGTGATTGAGAGAAGTTTTGGAAGGTTTTCGTGAAAAATACAATGGTTTTTGAGTCTTTGTTTCATCATATTCTCTGTTTTTGTTTAACTCTTATATTATCTTCTGGTTTTTCTCTTGTTTTGGGGGCAATTATGTCGCAAGGGCAATGGTTTGCCAAGTCCGGAGGCCAGAAGAAGCAGGTACCAAGTGGAGGTTTGAAGATCTCGATCCCGAAGTTCGACAACTCCACTCTCATTACGGTGCATGAACCCTGTCAAGCAGGAGATGAAGCCTTTGCTTTATCATCTTCCACGTATCTGGAATGTGGAAGAGAGGGTGGTGGGCGCTGACTTGGGCCTTGGTAGGTTCCAATTTGATTTTCAGGAGGAAGAGGATATCGTTGAGGTGCTCAAGAGGGAGCCTTTTCATTTTGATAACTGGATGCTCTCCATTGTGAGATGGGAACCTGTGGTGGAGGATAATTATCCTTCTAAGATAATTTTTTGCATTTTTTGGGCACAGCCAACTTTCAAGAGTATTGGGGAAGCTTTGGGAGTGGTTCGTGGAGATGATGCCATTGAGATCAATTAAGGGAAAATTCGAGTAACTTTGGATGCTTTTAAGCCATTGGTGTTTTCCATTACTGTGGAATTTCACAGCGGGGAGGAGACAGTGGTCGCTTTGAGGTATGAGCGTCTCCATGGTTTCTGTAGGACGTGTTCAAGATTGACACATGATCAGTCCAAGTGCCCCATCACAAAAGGGGTGAAGGAGGAGGATGATGTTGGTCCATCTGATAAGCCGGATCAAGGAGGGAAAGCTTTGAGCTATAAGCAGTGGAGTCCCAAGCCTTGGAGACTAACTCTGGTGGGGATGTTAGGAGACATAACCAACAGGTATCTGGAAAGCAAGATGTCAAAGGAAAAGGCATTGCATATGAGGGAGGAAAACAAGCTGCTGGTGCTAAATTGGGTCCAGGGAGAAGGCATAGGGATCAAGGGAGATCAATGACAAGGTATGTCAGACAGGCTGGATATCTCCCACCTTAAGAGCTAAGAGATAGCTATGCTATTGCCACGGGTGGTATCAACGGCTTGCGCAATCAGGATGCTGGAGCTCATCTGGATCCTCAACAGAAACTGATGTTAGATGCTTTCAAGAGCGGTGAAAGTGGGGAGGCATCAGGGTCAAAGGCTCGCAAGGCTCTATTATTTGAGAATGAGATTGTTGAGGATGGCCTTCGGGTTCCGTTAGGAGAGGATCAGGCAGCGACAATCCAGGCACGGGATGTTATTAAGGAGTTACCGTCAGTAACTAAGGTGGTCCCCAATGATGAGTCTAAAGAAATGGAGGAAGAAAACATAATGGTGCGTTCAACTGTGGAGAATGATGGGAACCAGACTTTGGAGATAGGAATCAAGGAAGATGAGGTGATCGGGGAGATGGTGGCAGGCTTAGATGAGGAAGATGGAAATTTGGAGTTTGAAATGATGGAGGATGGTGAGGAGGAGGCAGGGCTAGATCAAGACGTCTCTGCGGAAGTAAACTCTATGGAGATTGAGTAGGCTTTCCCAACTGATGAAAATGTGGACGTAGCAGGAGAGAAAGAGCATCAGATCCCAAAGAAGAAAAATGGAAAGTTCACGGCTGCTGCGATGGGAGGGAAAGCGAAAAAGAGACTGGCTCAGAGCTTTGTCTCTCCAAGGAAGAAGGCAATGGCAAAGCAAGGCAGTAAGGCGGGGGACAAGGGTCCAGTGCCCACAAAGAAGGCGTTAATCAAGCCGAAACCAGACCAGGACTGATTACCTGGCTCTCGCTCTGTTTATTTTAATTTAATTTAAGTATGAATAAGTTTAGGGCTTTTGATACAAAGTCCCTGTTTGCTCCTATTTTGTTTCCTTGGTTTAAGTTGTCTGATGATGTCACAGATTTGGAATAAAAGAGTTGGTTCTAGTTTTTATTATATTGGTCTTGTTGGGATGATAGAAGTTTATATGGAAGAGTATATTGTTGTTTTGTTGTTGTTGCGATCACTAGGATATCGGCTTTCTTTGAGTTTAGGTTCTCTTCCTCCTAGCATATATCGTTATTTTTGGTGGAAATGGATTGAGGAATGTATAGAGGATTGGGGGAATACAACTTGGTTCTTGGATATGATTAGAAACAGAACGTGGTTTTTGGATCTGTTTTGCATTTTGGAGTATGTAGATGTGCGTGGTTGTGAGGATTCTAGTTCTGGAAACCTATGTTCAGAGACAGTCATGATTTATGACAAGCGAAGCAGGATATTATATTGGTGGAGAGGCTTCTCGTTCTTTTGGAGTACTGTGGCTGGGGCTGGGGCTGGCTGAATCTCGGTCTTTCTGGTTTTCAAGCGAAGCAGGAAAGTATATTGATCTCTGGTTATCTCAGGTCTGTACATTGTATGAACATGGTTACGAGCTCTAATTTTGAGGTCATGGTTTTTTCCAGGTTTGGCTTAATAGTTCATGTTGACGTAAAAGATGTTTCAGTTCTTGGTGAAATAGTTTTGAGTTTGTGGGGGGTGTTCTTCAGTTATGAACATAAGATAATTTCTTATCATTGCTTAGTTGAGACTTAGTTTCATTTTTCTCATGGTAATCGGATTGTATTAAAGCGTTGGTCGTATGAATGGATGATGCAGGTTGTTGAAATAATTGACTACACGGCTTTTATTTTCTCAAGTTGGTTTGGAAGATATGATAGTTATAAAATGATTATTATGTTACATTCTTGTAGCCTCCAATTTCATGGCAATCTAATGTTTAACAAAAACCGACAAGGGGGAGATAGGTGGGACTTTGTTATAAAAGACGGTCCGATATTTTGGAAGGGGGGTTTCCACAAGGTTTGTTTTTTCTAGATTGGATTTACAGTGATAATTTGGATGGGTTTCAATTATCGCACTCAGGTCGTAGAGAAAGTTAAAAAAAAAAAAATTTGATATGAAAATTCTAAGTTGGAATTGTCGAGGAATAGGGAGCAAGTATACAATTAGTTACTTGAGAGAAATATGACACAAACATAGACCGGCGTTTTTCTTTTTGTCGGAAACATCACACAGTTGATCCTAATGGGAGAAGTGGAGGATTGGCTCTTTACCATAGTCATGAGTCTCCGGTTTCAATACTCTATTCGAGCAATCGGATTATTGATATTGAAACAAGCTATAAAGGAAATTTTTTTTTTATTTCTTTTGTATATGGGGAGCCGGTTCAGGGTCTTCGCGATTATGTTTGGGAACGCCTTACACGAATCGGTATAAGTAGAGTGGAACCATGGTTTGTTATTGGGGATCTCAATGAAATAACTGGTAACCATGCGAAGGAAGGGGGAGCGCTTCGGCATGCATCAACCTTTATTCAATTTAATAATATGATTGAAAATTGTGGTCTCTTAGAATTTCTGTCTAAGGGAAATACTATGTCATGGAGTGGGAAGAGACAAGGACAAACAGTTCGATGTAGATTAGATCGGGCTTTAGGGAATGTAGAATGGCATAATCTATTCCCGTCATCTTTTGTGGAATATTTGGGAATGATAGGTTCGGATCATAGGCCCATTGTTACTAGTTTAGATGAGAAATTAATCAAAACTAGGAAACAATTTCGTTTTGATAAGCGATGGATTGGTATGGAAGGGCTTATGGATTCTATTTCGCAAGGTTGGTCTACGGAAAATCCACGGTATAATTCGGGTGTTGTAGATAAAATTGTTAATTGTCGACACGAAATATCAGTTTGGAGGAAAAATAACCCTCCATATGGTAAGGAAAAGATAAGTTCTCTTCAGAAGGCTTTGGAGGAAATTCAGGGTGATAATACTAAAACGTATGAGGAGGTACTAGAGGTATCTACGAAATTAAAAGAGGCTTATAGGGATGAAGAACTTTTTTGGGAACAGAAGAGTAGAACGACTTGGCATGCCAAAGGGGATCGTAATACTAAATTTTACCATGCGCTTACTAAACAGAGGTGAATACAGAATAAAATCGCCGGGTTACATAACAGTGGTGGTGACTGGGTTACATCGGAAGAAGAGATCGAAGGGGTTGCGGTTGATTATTTTAACGAATTATTCTCAACAACATCACCAGCGGGTTATGAAGAATTTTTACATGCGGCACCTACTTTGATCACAGAGGATCAAAATAGAATTTTAACTTCCTGGGCATCAGTAGAGGAAGTGAGATCAGCTTTATTCATGATACACCCGGAGACGGCCCCGGGTCCGGATGGAATGACGGCTCTGTTCTTTCAACAATCATGGTCGATTATTAAAACATACTAGATTTTGACCCGCGCTTTCAAAGCGCCGATATTTTGGGTTATAAACAAAATCGAATATAAATTTATTGTATATTATTGTGTTATAAAGTTGTATTATATCGAATAAGGAAATTTGTATAAAATTATATAATTTATGAATTAGTTTATTTAAAATTTTATATGTACACTCTTATGTAATGTTCTTTTAGACATAAGCATTTTACCCCGCTACAAAAGAACGCTGAGAAACCAACATGGAATACAAGTTTTGGTCCAGGATCGGGACAAAGTACCTATTGGATTTTTTGGACCCGTGGGTCTCTGTTCAAGTCCGGATATCCAAAGTATCTGAAATGTTTTGTGGATATTATGTATATTTGGGTTTTTTAAATATGTTTTCAGTATTACATATATTTTAAGTTCCGGGTACACGTTTTCGGTTATAGTTTCGAGTTTCAGGTAAAATTTCAAAATTTTATAAATATATTTCGGGTACTCGTATAAAACTTTAGATATTTTTGGTTCATCGAGTAAGATTCGAGTAAAATTTTGAGTTTTTTCAGTATTTAAATATTTTTGGGTATTTGTTTGATTTTTCCGGTATTTTTTTTGTATTTTGGATTTTTCCGTTCATTTATAATCCGTAAAAGACAAAGGAAACTTAAAAACATGCTCATTAAATATTTCAGTGGCACTGGAGTGTAAATAACTTGCAAAACTAAAGAATATTTTTATTTTGTACTATTCTTTTAATAGTATTGATGGTCGGTTGGTTAAATGAAATATATCTTATATTGGTTCGGTCTAGACATAAACTTTAAGTTTAGTATATTATATATTTGGTATTGACAAATACGAATTTGAATTGTATAAGAAAGAAGAGGAAAAATTACTAACTGGGCTAAAAATTGCACGTGGAAGTCCGACAATTTCTCATTTATTATTTTCGGATGATAGCCATTTTTTTTTGCAAAGCCAATAGGCAAGAATGTGAGGTCATTCTACAGATTTTGAAAGATTATGAACGTGCATCGGGACAGCAGATTTGTTTTTTTGAAATCGTCCATACAGTTTGGACATAAGATCCCTGAGTCAGCACTGTTGGAGGTACAACATGTATTGGGTATCACTACACTAGGTGGTATGGGAATTTATTTGGGGATCCCAGAGAGTCTTGGTGGCTCTAAAACACAGGTTTTTGGTTTTCTTAATGAAAGGGTTAATAATAAGGTTAATCATTGGACTCTCCGATTTATTACAAAGGGTGGTAAGGAGGTTTTAATTAAATCAGTGGCATCTCCCATGCCAACTCATGTGATGTCTTGCTTCCGTTTACTGCAAACGGTGACTAAGAAACTTACGAGTACAGTTGCTCATTTTTGGTGGGGTGGCAGTGGTAATTCAAAAGGTATGCATTGGTTTTCGTGGGACAAGTTGTGTTAGGATAAAGCTGAAGGGGGCATCGGTTTTAGAGATATTCAGAACTTTAATACGGCTTTATTAGCGAAACAGCTATGGTGTTTAATTGATAAACCTAATTCGCTTTTTGCAACAGTTTTCAAAGGACGATATTATCGAAATTCAGATTCTTTGAATCCTATCAGATCACACTCTCCCTTTTATGGATGGAGAAGTATTACATCCGCTAGATCTCTGGTTAATAAATGGCTAATCAAAAGAGTGGGAACAAGTTCAAGCATTTCATTCTGGAATTATCCTTGAATCCCCGCTCCTTGCCCGAGGTCAGCAACCCCAAAATTTTCTAATCAATTTTTGAATCCATTACTTAAGGTGGAGGATCTCATTAATCCAGTTGATCTGTCTTGGAACCTGGATTTACTCAATGCATATGTTCAGGACGATGTGAGTAATATAATGAGTTTAGCTATTAGTCGTAACCCTAAGCCAGACTCATATGGCTGGCACTTTACGGATCACAGTAGATATACAGTTAAATCTGGATATCGTATTGCGAAATTATATCCTGATATGGGTGAACAAAATATTGATATGAGACCCAATACTAAACCATTACTGGCGCAATCTTGGAAACTGCAGTGTTCACCAAAATTGAAACATTTTGTTTGGCAAATAATTTCCGGTTGCTTACCGGTGTATAGGAATCTTCACTCACGTGGTATTAAATGTGATATGCAATGTCAATTGTGTGGGGCTGAGGAAGAATCTATTAATCATGTGCTTTTTGAATGTCCTTTCGCACTTCAAATTTGGGCACTATCTAATGTTCCGTCTTGCCCAGGGATATTTCCGACCTCATCTATTTTTACAAACATGGATTATCTTTTTTGGCGGTTACCAAAAGAACCAGATTTGAGCTATTTTCCCTGGATTCTATGGTTTATTTGGAAAAATCGGAATGGAAAAATTTATAAAAATCAGACAAGGGATCCTTTCGATCTCCTGCGGACTGCGGAAATAGAGAGTGTCATGTGGGCCGAATCACAGACCAGGGATTCTCCAAATACGGGATCGTCACATATTGTGGATCAACTCATTACATGTGATACAAATAGATGTTATATAGATGGAGCATGGAGGGCACAAGACTCGTGCACATGACAAGGATGGGTTTATAAAGAAGGTAGATCAACTGATACTATGATGGGTGCCATATCTATTCGCAAAAGTCTATCACCTTTACATGCTGAATGTGAAGCTTTGATACGGACGATAAAGTGCATGAAGACCCTACGAATCTCATAAGTGGTGTTTGCAACTGACTGCTCTCAACTGGTGAAGATGGTGTCTACACCAATAGAATGGCCGGCGTTCACTACACACATGGAGGAGTTTCTTTGATGTAAGGAATTTTTTCATCCCTTTACTATTCAGCATATTTTGAGGGCACAAAACACAATGGCGGACAAGCTAGCACGAGGTGCTAGAAATCAGGCTGCTGCTATGGTTTATGTTGATTCGATTCCCTCGAAGTGGCTCTTGGATCAAGAATCTGCTTGGTTCTTTTTTAGCCTTTTGTTGTAAAAAAAGAAAGAGATACTTTAAAGTCCAAATCTATCAAATTTCACCGATCTACAATAGATTTACATAGTAGCTCATTATATACATTCTCTCCTAAGGAGACAATGTTACCAGATAATAGGAGCTTTAAATGACATGGAGATCATTGAGCCAAGCAACATGGAACAGGGGCCAGAAGACGCATTGATGGTGGCGGATGATCATGAGGATGATTTGATTGGAGAAGACTTAATGGATATGGAGGCTAGTGCCATAAATAAGCAAATGGTGGATGTGAGGATTACTGATAAGGGTAGGGTTGAGAAGCTGAAACCTCCATCTTCTTACAAGAGTGGAGGAAGGTCTGGGATCCCTTTGGGGGTTCAGAGTAAAAAAGCGGAGTTCCTCTGTCGGGGATCTCCAAAGATACGTAAATCCTCCTCAAGGGATTTATCATATTCAGAGAGACAACGATCAGGTCCGGTGAAGAGTTCAAAAGGAAGTTCAGGCGCGAGTAGTGATTTGGAGGGGTCCAAAAAATCTCCCAGACATCATCCATGAAGACAATCAGTTGGAACTGTCGAGGGATAGGGAACGACCTCACAGTTCGACGCCTTACGGAGATGTGTCAGAAGCATCACCCAGGACTTGTGTTCCTTTCTGAAACGAAGAACATAAGGCTGCTGTTGCAAAACATTCAGGCCGACTTAAGATTTGATCATTTGTTTACCGTTGAGCCACTTGGTCTTAGCGGAGGTTTAGCTCTTTTATTTATGGATGAATTTCAAGTTAATGTTTTATTTTCAAATAGCAGAATGATTGACATTGAGGCAGTCATTGATGGAATAAAAGTCTTTATGACATTTGTTTATGGAGACCCTATTTTAGAACGTAGAGATCAAGTATGGGAACGTCTTACGTGTTTCTCAACAACAAGAAATGAACCTTGGTTCATGATAGGTGATTTTAATGAAATAACAGATCATAGCGAAAAGGAGGGAGGCAGAAGGCGCTCTGATAGCTCTTTTTTGCCTTTCAAGCAGATGCTGAGTGATTATGGCATGCTGGAATTCCCATTTACTGGGAATATGCTTTCTTGGGTTGGGAAAAAATCAGGAGGGACAACTGTTAGAGGCCGATTGGATAGAGCAGTAGGAAACGAGGATTGACATGAAAAGTTTTCTCATACAGCTGTTAAGTATCTCAGGCTTTGGGGCTCGGATCATCGTCCGGTCCTAGTGGATATTCTCACAAAACCAGTGAGGAAAAAAAAAGAAATTCAAATTTGATAAACGCTGGCTGGATAATGAGGGATTAAAGCAAGTAATTCTGGAAGGATGGAAGTCAGAGGATCTGCCTCCTGATGCGATATAGTGGAACATATTGCTAGTTGCCGAAAAGCTTTGAGCTAATGGAGGAAACAAAATAATGTGAATTCAGAAAAGTTAGAAGAGGAGCTTAAGGAAAAGGTAGAGGGTCTATACTCGAATGATGATGCTACTTCGGAGGAAATAGCAGATGCTCTAAAAGAACTATCTACTGCTCTTAAGGCATAAGAGTTGTTTTGGAGACAGAAAAGTAGGGTTCTCTGGTTAAGGGAAGGTGATAGGAACTCGAAGTATTTCCACGCGCTAGTGAAGCAACGAAGAGCGAGGAATCGGATCACACAACTTCTGGATGAAAATGGAAATGTGGTGGAGGACGAGGAAGGATTAGTAGCCATTGCTACTAGCTATTTTAGGCAAATATTTGAGTCTTCTAACTTGGAGGATATAGTTGATGCGCTAGCAGAGGTCTCGACAACGATTACTGGGACAATAAATGAGAATCTTACAGCACCAATAACTGAATGGGAGGTTAAATTAGCGTTTTTTGCTATACATCCAGAAAAAACCCCTGGGCCAGAAGGAATGACAGCCTTCTTTTACCAGAAGTTTTGGGATATTGTTAAAGAAGATTTAACTCGTATGGTTAATCAGTTTCTTTTTGAAGGAACAATGGCGCATGGGTTAAATGATACTAATATCTGCCTCATCCCTAAGACGACTAAGCCAAATGAGATATCAAAGTTTAGACCAATCAGCCTATGCAATGTCAGCTATAAAATAATATCTGAGGTCCTATGCCAAAGATTGAAGAAGGTTCTTCTACAACGGATATCTGAAACCAAGTCAGCTTTTGTTGTTGGAAGACAGATACTTGATAATATCATGAAAGCTCAAGAGATGTTTCACGCACTGAGGACCAAGCCAGTTGGAAGAGTTAAGAGAATGACCATAACAACATATATGAGTAAAGCATATGACAGGATGAAATGGTCATTCATTGAGGCTGTCATGCGGAAGATGGGTTTTTCAGAGATATGGATTGACTGGATTATAAGATGCATCACCTCGGTCTAGTACAAAGTTCTCATGAATGGAGAACCAAGAGGAAATATTGTTCCAGGAAGAGGTTTACGTCAAGGAGATCCTCTGTCTCCTTTCATAGTTATTCTACGCACGGAAGCACTCATTAGCCTTCTTAATCATGCAGAGAACCAAGGGACGATAACGGGGATGCGAGTCGCACGCACTAGCCCCTCGGTATCACACCTTCTCTTTACTGATGATAGCCTTTTCTTTTGTAAGGCGGAGCCCGTGAATGTGAAGAAGTTATGAAAGCTGTCAGGGAATATGGGAAAGCATCAGGCCAATGTATCAACTTTGAAAAATCCTCATTACTCTTTGGTAAGAGGATCCCAGCAAATGACCGACAGTTGATTAAAGATACACTTGGTATCCAAAATGAAGGGGGAATGGGTTCCTATTTAGGAATCCCATAGGACATTAGCGGGTCCAAGTGCAAGCTATTCGCCTTTTTGAAAGAAAAACTACTACATAGAGTGAATGGTTGGACTGGTCGATAGCTATCAAAAGGAGGAAAATAAGTTTTAATTAAATCTATATTGTTAGCCCTTCCGACATATGTCATGTCAAGCTTCTTGCTACCTTTGGAGATATATGAAAACCTTGCAAGTGTCATCGCACAATTCTGGTGGAGCTCAAATCCACCAAAACGAGGAATTCACTGGGCTAAATGGGAAAAGATGTGTGCACCTAGAGAGGAGGGAGGAATTGGGTTTTGTATGATCCATGAATTCAACCTAGCTCTTTTAGCGAAGCAACTTTGGCATCTTGTACAATTTCCCGATTCATTAGTGGCGAGAGTTCTTCGGGGAAAATACTATCGACTGAGTTCGCCGTTGCGAATTGGTGAAGTGGATAACCCATCTTACGTGTGGACGAGTATTATAGTGGCAAGAAAGTTATTACTTCTGAGTATCAGAAACAAAGTGCATTCAGGATATGAAATTAATGTTTGGCAGGATCCATGGGTTCCCTCAACTCCATCAAGGCCGGCTCGCCCCAGAGCCCCAGTAGTACATCCAAAGATGACCGTCTGTAGTCTTATTAATTTTGAAACAAAGGAGTGAGATGCTCGACTACTGGAACATTATGTAGACCAAGAGGACATACCGATGATTCAGAGTCTGGCCATAAGCCCTACTCATCGACGCGATACCTTTTGCTGGAACTACACCAAAAATGGTCAATATACAGTCAAATCTGGATATTGTGTAGCGACAAACATACTGGCAGATGACGAGAAAAAAGAAGTTCTAGAGCCTAGTATAACCGCACTTCAAACCTTTGCTTGGAAAGTGAATGCTTCACAAAAGATTTGTCATCTTATATGGCAATTAATCTCAGGGCGGGTAGCGGTCACAAGGAATCTGGTGAGTCGCAATATGCGATGTGATAACTTTTGTCCAAGATGTAGAGAGCCAGAAGAATCGGTTACCCATGCGATCTTTGAATGCCCACCGGCTTTACAAGCATGGGCATTATCATCGACACCGTCAAACTCTCAAATTTTCTCTGTCTCGAGTATCTACGCCAACATGGACTATCTATTTTGGCGGAAGAATAGTATTATGGAGCCACAAGATGATAGAGACCCTTATCCTTGGATAATTTGGTACATCTGGAAGGCAAGGAATGATAAGCTATTCAGAGGTATAGACAGGGACCCATTGGGGCTAGTCAGATATGCAGAGAGTGAGTGTCAGGCATGGTATAATGCAAAGGATACTAGACCTACAACTTCACAACCACAAGTTGTTGAAGAAACACAAGCCTTAAGCTTGAGTAATATTTGTATGGTGGATGGTTCATGAACCTCCGCAGATCAGTTTAGTGGAATTGGATGGGTTTGGAAGGATAGCATGGGGAAGATCCAACTTATGGGGACACAAAACTTAAGGAGGCGTGAGACAGCACTACACTCGGAACTAGAAGCGCTAAGATGGGCAATGGAGAGTATGTTACAGCACTCAACCTTTCAAAGATTTGTGACAGATTGCAAGGACCTGATTGCAATGATAACGACCCACAAGCTTGGCCAAACTTCTCAACTGAGCTGGAGGTCATACAAACTCTCCAGATGTGTTTTCCGGACTTCAAGATCAGCTACTTCCCAAGAACGCAAAATGGAATTGCCGATTCGTTAGCTAGGAATGCCCGTTCTTTTCATAGATCGCTTTGCTTTATTGGTTGTTCTATTCCGGTCTGGTTACCCAGACTAATAGAATAGCCGTTTGTTGCCAAAAAAAAAACGGACCCACAAGCTTGGCCAAACTTCTCAACTGAGCTGGAGGTCATACAAACTCTCCAGATGTGTTTTTCGGACTTCAAGATCAGCTACTTCCCAAGAACCCATAATGGAATTGCCGATTCTTTAGCTAGGAATGCCCGTTCTTTTCATAGATCGCTTTGCTTTATACTAATCCTACTTGTATTAGGATTAGGATAAAAGGTTTTACTATTAAGTTTAGGAGTTTTAGATCTCTATATAAGAAGATGTTGAATTGTGACATGAACTTATAAGTGAGAGAGATTATTGTGAGAGCTTAAGTTTTGAGAGATTTTCTTAAGCTAATAAAGAAGTTATTCTATAATCTTGTGATTATTCTATAATCTTGTGAGTTAAGCAAACACGTTAGACCAATAATTGGTATCAGAGCAAAATCTGAAATCATATTCAACGAAGATGGGAGACATCACGACCATATCGACGGGACCAAAAGAAAGGCCATCATCCATAAAGTGTCCGATGCTGACGGCCAGAAACTATACAGTTTGAGCAATGCACATGAAGGTCCTTCTCAAGGTTCATAAAGTATGGGAAACCGTTGAAAGTGAGACGATCGAACCCGAGGAGAACGATATGGCCACAGCTCTTCTCTTCCAATCCATTCCAGAGGCGCTTATCTTGCAGGTCGGAGAGTTAGATACCGCGAAGTAGGTTTGGGACGCCATTAAAGCCCGGCATCTAGGAGCAGACAGAGTTAGAAAAGCTCGTTTACAAACCTTAATGGCAGAATTCGATCGCTTGAAGATGAAGGAAACCGAAACAATCGATGACTTCGTTGGCAAGCTATCTGAGATTTCTTCGAAATCTGCGTCTTTAGGGGAAACCATTGAGGAAACTAAACTAGTCAAGAAATTTTTCAAGAGTCTTCCTAGAAAGAAGTACATACACATCGTGGCGTCCCTCGAACAAGTACTTGATCTCAAGGTAACAAGCTTTGAAGATATCATTGGTAGATTAAAAGCTTATGAGGAGCGGGTTGGAGAGGATAATGAGGATGGTCATGAAGAACAAAGTAAGCTTATGTATGCGAACTCAGAGAATCGAGAGTACAATGGAGACTTTAGAAACAGAGGACGAGGAGGTCGTTCATATGGAAGAGGACGAGGACGAGGAAGATCTTATCAAGAGTTTGACCTATCAAAAATTACATGTTTTAGGTGTGACAAGAAAGGACACTTCGCGTCCAGTTGCCCCGATAGACTTCTGAAGCTTCAAGAGACATACGAAAACAGACTCAAGGAGATAACAGATGATACACAAGAGGCAGATAGGTTATTGATGCACGAAGTAGTCTACCTCAATGAGAAGAACGTAATCCCCAAGGAATTTGAAGCTAGCTCGGATAGTGACAGAGTTTGGTATCTCGACAATGGGGCGAGTAATCACATGACGGGGAGGTATGAGTACTTTAAGAATATTGATTATTCGGTAACAGGAAAGGTGAGATTTGGAGATGACTCAAGAATCGACATCAAAGGCAAAGGCTCCATACTGTTTGTAAGTCAAAACGGCGATAAGAAGATCTTGGCTGATGTCTAATACATACCAGATTTGAAGAGCAGTATCATTAGTCTTGGACAGGCTACAGAGGCTGGTTGTGAAGTGAGGATGAAAGAGTGTGGGAACCGAAATTCGCACTGTCGATTTCCGTTTAAATTAGGAAACTAGGAAATCCCTAATTTCCCAGAGGTCCCAGAGATCTGTTAATACCACACGCTAAGCAATCAGAACACGAGATATCAACGACAAAGTACAAAAAACGTAAAAAGAGAGCAAAATAGATCTTATTCCGAATCCGTGTTTGAGCGTTACAACAAGGTATAAGCCTGGGCTCGAGAGCTGTCGGCGAGATTCCTAGTTCTAGCAACCCTAAGACGGCTAAACCTAATTGAGTCGCAGCTCAAAATAACAAAAACGGAAATATGCCTAAATCGCTCTAAGTGCTAAGTTTGCTCCGAAAAAAGTCTCTCCCCATGCCTCTTGCCTAGGACTCCTTATATACTGGCTCCTAGGTCGGTTTACGCTTTTCCTCTTCTGCCCTTATGCCGTCATAGCATAAAAATGGAGATATTCCATTTTTTCCGATCTTCGTAATTATCTTCAAAATTTCGTATTTATCCGCGGAAACTTGACATTTATCTTTCCTTGCGAACCAAGCGTAAACCGTCATGCGGCTTACGGGCTGTTGGTTAAGAAATCGTAAGTTGGGCCTCGAGTCATGTCTTAGGTCCCTTTGGGCCGTCTTCTGACTCGAAGCGTTTATTACGGCTTCTTTCGATAAAGAACAAACTTTCCGCGGTTTTTACCGTAAAGTTTGATCGATGACTTAGAATGGCGGGAAACATAAAATGGGTTCGCTACGGTCTTTGGAAGATAGCATCGAAGGGTAGACGAGAATGCATGGACTAATGTCGTATTGACGTTTCGGAAGAGCTCGGTCGCTACGTAGCGACCGAGCGGAACGGCGCACGGTCGCTACATAGCAACCAAGCTTGGCTCGAGCTTGATCACTACGTAGCGACCGAGCGGGACGGACGCTCGGTCGCTACGTAGCGACCGAGCATGGCTCGAGCTCGGCCGCTACGTAGCGACTGAGTGGGACGGACGCTTGGTCGCTACATAGCGACCGGACAGCGTGCATGTGTGGTAGTTGCGTAATGACCGAGCTTGGTTCGTCCGTGTCCTGATCGTCATACTCGGACCTATCCGTAGCTGGTCTGGGTATGTTTCCGATGGCTTATGTTTGATCTAAATAGAATTCAAACGAAGCTTTATCTCGGGAACATACGTTGTGATGTTTTCTTGACCGAGCATTATTTGTTGCGGAAAGACATGTATTCTGCGGGGATTTGGACGTTAACTTCGTCGTAACCGTTTTCGACCCCAACAGTTAGCCCCCCAGCTCGTTAGAATCGTGGATTTCTAGTGAGATTCTAACGCGCGGTATGGCGAGTTCGGACGAGATTGGTGTATTTGGGCGAAGTTCGTGTCCGAAAATCCGCAAGTAAATAGTAATTTCTCGTGCCTATAAGAAGAGAGGTAACTTCTTCACAACCTTTACACTTACTCATTCTCATAGAGAGGTCTCTTGAAATTTTTTTTTTTTTTTCTCTCTACGCTTTTCTTCTTGATTCTTAAAAGGAAAATACGAAATGTCGAGTAAGAAAAGGAGTTAGAAGAAAGGGTCCTTGCCCGCGAACGTTCCTGAAGAGCTCCTTGTGCCAAAGATAGAATTCGTTCCTCATTCGGTAGACCCGACCGAGAACGAGGCATGGTGGGTCACGTGTTAGGGTTCGATCACACCTCCAAAAGAGAAGTCGTTCCCGGTCATGAACCGTCGCCTGGTCGAGGAAGGTGCACCAAGTAGGAGTACTAGCGAATTCCTCGAGATCATGCGGTCGTTCTATCAGATTTCGAATGCGGTGGAGTTCCAGGTTCCTTGTTAAGGAGAGCGCGCTAGCAGTTCCCCGTAGGGTTACTTTACTTGTTACGAAGCACTCGTAGTGCGCTGTCGCTTGTGGTTCCCAATTCCCGAAATTATCGTCCGTGTGTTGGATCGTTTCGAGGTGGCGATAAGCCAACTGAATCCCCTTGGCATCCAGCACCTCATTGGAGTCCTGATCTTGAGCTACGAGCATGGTCTCTCCCTTACCGTCGATCACTTTGAAGCGCTTCTTAGGTTACAGATCGTCAAGGATACGGACAAGTATAGGCTGGTCCCTCGGAACTTCATGTCTGTGGTTAAAGGGTTTACTTCCAACTTCAACTTGCGGAAGAAATTTTTCTTCTTCCTTCGTATAGACGCTGGGTCTGTTGAAAAGAGTTGTATCCCATTGTTCCGGAGATTGCCGAACGATCGTCCCTTCATCAATCCTCTTGCTCCGTTCCCTGAGGATATTATCGCGGTGAGGGATCTTCTCAGGAACGGTCCTTTTTTCTGGACTTCCTTTACGCCGAAGAGAGTTCGAAAGGCGTTGAAGTTTGTGCATCCTAGTCCTGCTTTGGGCGGGGAAACAAGGAGTGATTCCGAGCCCGATGACCAAGGTCCCGACGCTGCTCCCACAGTTGCGACAGGGATGAATTCTTCGAAGGGGAAAGATATTGACCTTGGTGACATAGAGTTTTCGGTGGACGATTCCATGCTTCCAGGATGGGATCCAGACCTTGCTTTCGGCGATGGAAGCGGTACGAGCGAGGTCCTATTCCGGACTTCGATGATTTCTTTGCTGGTCTTCCCTCGGGCTTCGATGCTCCTCCGGCTACGAACGAGTCGGGGAGGCCGAAAGTCGTCGCGGAAGGATCTCGTATCATCAACGGGGTATAGGCTTTAAGAATTTTGACGATCGTTTCAAGTATATATATATATATATATTTTTTTTTGCTTATAACGTGTTAATCGGTTTTGCAGGGCTTGAACTTGCTTGGATCGGCCATTGAGGCGAGCCATAGAGAAGCCATGATCTATCGTTTAAAGCGAAAAAGGATCTTGCTCGCATGCGAGACGAGATGTTTGCGCGAGATGCGCAACTCGCTCGTGATCATGCGAGGGCTGTTCGTAAGGCGGAACGGAAGGGAAAGAGGGAGATTGTCGAGGTGATGAAGACTCAAGCCTCTCAATTCCAGGTCGAGTACAGGAACCTCAAGGATGCTTTTACCTCGCTAGGCGATTTCCGTGAGTATCGCGGTTCAGTCGGGAGCCATTGGAAGACGCGGGCGGACGATTACGTTTTCGAGAAGGAGATGGAGTTAATGAAGTGTGGCATGAAGGATCATGCTTGCACTGAGGCGCTCATTCCTCCGATTGACGGGAGGATTCAGGGATTTTGGGATCCCATCCCGGTTTCTCCTGATACCGTAGAGACCACGACCGAGTTTCTTGGTGATTGCGGGGAGGTGGATCGTCCCGCGGATGCGTTTTGAGCTTCGTTGTCCGGGAACTTTTACTCTGAACCTTGAGAGGTGGAGTGAAAATCTGGAGGGAGGAGGTTGTTTATTTATCCTCCGTTTGTTGTTGAGTATGGCTTTTATTTGTCTTTTTCTGCCGAGTGTGGCTTTGATTTCCCACCGCTTTATGCGGTCTTTATATATGATGAGCGTTTTATTTCGAATTGTTTCAAGTAAATTTGAAGTAAATTTGAGTTTTCGTCTCATATTTAATTCCGTTGGGACGTTCAATCTGTCATTTCGTTCGTGACTTTTCGTAAAAAATTCTTATTCTTACAACTTTCAGGAACGTTGAGATGTGAACGGAGAGACATGGTTTAGGATCTCGTATCGTTTAGATATCATGTCTTGAGATGTCTGAGACCAATGTGATGGGTTTAGGGCAAGACCTAGGTTTACTCTCGGTTTTAAGGTTTGTGCGGTGACTAGCCGGCTATCGATTTTCCTGTTGCGATTTCTACCTGATTCGTACCGATTTAAAGTCCGCGATAGGTTCTCGGCTTATATGACTTGTATGGTATGAATCGAGTATCTTTCCAGAGACAATTTTTAAGCCAACTGGAAGTGCTAGACCAAAATTTCAGATTTTTTTTGTAGCGCGCTTTCGTCCTTGTGTTGGACGTTCGAAGATCAAAAGAGTGATCAAGTTGCGTTTGTTTAAGACGGCTGACGCGTTCGTCGGGGCCAATCGACAAACTGGGTGTAAGGTTTTTGTGGTTGTGGTCAGACAATTTGTTCGCATCGTCTCGAATTTTAACTTGGCGACGTCTCGCGGTTGTTTCGAAGACTATACGAAATATTTTCGATGCTGAAGAAAGATTATTTTCCGATTTTGGGCAGGATGAGGCCGCTGACAAGAGTCTTAACGTTCGTAGATTTTCTAGGCGTGTCCTGAGACTTTTGCGTTAACTGAAGCGTAAGCGTTTTAATTAAAAAGGAGCAATGCATATTGTAAAGAGAGATTTTTTTTTTTAAATCTCTAAAAACTCAATTACAATAACGCGTATTTTCCTATGTGGGAGTATACGAGTATACGCACTCCCCCCCTTTTTAGAGAGGATCAAGCCATCTCGTAGTTCTGTTTTATGCCGCGAGCGTTTTTACTCGGCGGTTGTCGCCATGCTAACTGCCCTGATCGTGATGACCGTGGCCGGGTCAGCGTTCTCTTCCGGATGTTCCGGTTGAATTGTAGCGTCGGCTTTGGACTCGTGTTGAGTTTCGACGTCCGAAGCGTTTGCGTCAGCAGACGATGTTAAATCATCTTTCCTTGAAGCTTTTTTGGCCAAAGATTGATCTATCTTCGTGCGCTTGCGATTTGCCGTTGCAGAAGTCGTCATTTGCCTTAACTTGTGCTCCGTGAGGAAGCATAGTCGCGACTATTTCTGACATCCCCAGATAGCTACGACTCCATTTGGGGTCGGGAATTTGACACCTAGGTGGTATGTCGATGGAACGGCTTGCATGGCGTTGATCCATGGGGTTCCCATGGTCACGTTGTAGATGGCAGGATGATCGACCACCGCGAATTCATTGATTTTCGTGATCTCCTTGGCCATGACTGGCAGCTGGATTGACCCGAGGGTCATCGATACTTCTCCTGAAAAACCCGTGAGCGGTTTCGGCATTGGAGTTACTTCTACGAGTTCGATGCTCATCCGATTGAGAGTGTCGTGGAAGATTACATTGACCGTGCTTCCCGTGTCAATGTACTCTTCCGACTTCCAGATCTCGTATGACGAGATCTATGATGAGCGGATCGCAGTGAGGTTGGTCGATCCCGCCAGCTTCCTACTTCGTGAAGGTGATTGAGCAATTTTGACCATCTCGGGTAAGGAAAACCCTAATTTCCATTTAAATTAGGAAACTAGGAAAACCCTAATTTCCCAGAGGTCCCGGAGATCTGTTAATACCACACGCTAAGCAATCAAAACACGAGATATCAACGACAAAGTACAAAAATCGAAAAAAGAGAGCAAAATAGATCTTATTCCGAATCCGTGTTTGAGCGTTACAACAAGGTATAAGCCTGGATTCGAGAGCTGTCGGCGAGATTCCTAGTTCTAGCAACCCTAAGACGGCTAAACCTAATTGAGTCGCAGCTCGAAATAACAAAAACGGAAATATGCCTAAATCGCTCTAAGTGCTAAGTTTGCTCCGAAAAAAGTCTCTCCCCATGCCTCTCGCCTAGGACTCCTTATATACTGGCTCATAGGTCGGTTTACGTTTTTCCTCTTCTGCCCTTAAGCTGTCATAGCATAAAAATGGAGATATTCCATTTTTTCCGATCTTCGTAATTATCTTCAAAATTTCGTATTTATCCGCGGAAACTTGACATTTATCTTTCCTTGCGAACCAAGCGTAAACCGTCATGCGGCTTACGGGCTGTTGGTTAAAAAATCGTAAGTTGGGCCTCGAGTCATGTCTTAGGTCCCTTTGGGCCGTCTTCTGACTCGAAGCGTTTATTACGGCTTCTTTCGATAAAGAACGAACTTCCTGCGGTTTTTACCGTAAAGTTTGATCGATGACTTAGAATGGCGGGAAACATGAAATGGGTTCACTACGGTCTTCGGGAGATAGCATCGAAGGGTAGACAAGAATGCATGGACTAATGTCGTATCGACGTTTTGGAAGATCTCGGTCGCTACGTAGCGACCGGACAGCGTGCATGTGCGGTAGTTGCGTAATGACCGAGCTTGGTTCGTCCGTGTTTTGATCGTCATACTCGGACCTATCCGTAGCTTGTCTGGGTATGTTTCCGATGGCTTATGTTTGATCTAAATAGAATCCGAACGAAGCTTTATCTCGGGAACATACGTTGCGACGTTTTCTTGACCGAGCATGATTTTTTGCGGAAAGACATACTTGTATTCTGCGGGGATTTGGACGTTAACTTTGCCGTAACCATTTTCGACCCCAACAAAAAGGAATACATTTTTCTCCATGACAAGCAAGGGAAACTTATAGTACAAGCAAAGAGGTCGAGAAACAGACTGTATAAAGTTTTGATGAACATCGTGGAAGCTAAGTGCCTTCAGGTGGAGACACAATCCGAAAGGAGTAAATGGCATGCACGGTTGGGTCATATTGGAGAAAATACCATGCAAATGATGATGAAAGAGCAACTAGTAATAGGCTTGCCAAGCCTAAACGTCGACAATGAAACGTGCTCTTCTTGTTTACTTTGCAAGCACGCCAGAGCTCCATTCCCTAACTCCACTATGTATCGAGCAACTCAGCCATTGGAACTCATTCACGGCGATTTGTGTGGACCCATCACACCTCCTGCCGCCGGAAAGAATCGATATATATTTGTTCTTATTGACGACTACTCAAGGTATATGTGGTCAATACTTTTGAAAGAGAAGAGTGAAGCTCTTGAAAAATTCAAAGTTTTCGAAACCGTCGTTGAAGGAGAAACAAAAGAGTCTATAAAGACTTTTAGATCCGATAGGGGAGGTGAGTTCACATCAAATGAGTTCAGAAGCTTCTGTGAGACGACGGGAATAAACAGACACCTAACTGCTCCATATTCGCCACAACAAAACGGAGTGGTAGAACGACGAAACAGAACGCTGATGGAGATGACAAGGAGTATCCTCAAGCACATGAGCGTATCTAACTATCTGTGGGGTGAAGGAGTTAGACACGCCACTTATATCATCAACCGGGTAGGAACAAAAGTTCTCGAGTCTCAGACACCATATGAGGCTCTAAAAGGTCGAAAGCCTAATGTCGAGCATCTCAAAGTGTTTGGATGTATCAGTTATGCCAAGGTGGATACACCACATCTAAGAAAGTTGGACGACAGATCGAGGATACTGGTACATTTAGGAACATAACCGGGGAGTAAAGCATACAAATTATTCGATCCAATGAACCGGAAGATAGTTGTAAGTAGAAACGTGGTGTTCGACGAGCAAAAGAGTTGGAATTGGAGTGTCTCTACAAGCGAAGCAGCTCTTGCTCCGGGATCATTCAAGCTTTCTTTCGGTGATTTTGGGAACAATGGCATACGAGCTGATGAAGGGAACGCATATGAGAGTGTCAAAGAAGCTAAAGAGGAAGAAGAAACTCCTATAACAACATCAGTTGATGACAACGCTCATGAGACAGAATCCGAAACAGAGCAAGAAGCAGAGCCTGTACTACGAAGATCAACTAGGGTCAGTAAGGCTCCAGCTTACTTAGAGGACTATGTATACCTATCTGAAGTTGAAGGAGAACGTCTGTTACTTCTGTTGAATGAGGAGCCATTCAACTATGATGAAGCATGTGAAGAAGAGATATGGAGGAACGCTTGCGACGATGAGATACTATCTATAGTGAAGAACAAGACTTGGGAACTGGTAGACCTTCCTCCCGGAGCTAAGACCATAGGTTTGAAGTGGATTTTCAAGATAAAAAGAAATTTTGATGGAACTATAAAAAAACATAAGTCAAGGTTGGTAGCTAAGGGATACATTCAAAGACTCGGTGTAGACTATGAAGAGGTTTTCTCACCTGTGGTGCGAATAGAGACTGTACGTCTCATCATAGCACTAGCAGCTTCGAGAGGGTAGCAAGTGCATCATGTTGATGTCAAGACAGCCTTCCTAAACGGTGATCTAAAAGAAAACATTTACGTATGTCAACCGGAGGGATATATAGTCAAAGGAAGTGAAGAGAAAGTTTACAAATTGAAGAAGGCGTTGTATGGCTTGAAACAAGCCCCGAGGGCTTGGAACGAAACTAAATGAAACCCTCGAGGATCTGAAGTTTATTAGATGCACAAAGGAAGCATCTCAGTATCGTTTGATGATAGATGGAGACGTTTTGCTTGTGGCGGTATATGTTGATGATTTGTTGATCACAGGGTCTAAGACAGAGATGATAGACGGGTTCAAGGGCAATATGTCAAACAAATTCGAGATGAGTGATCTTGGTCTCTTAACCTATTATCTAGGCATTGAAGTCGTTCAACACAATGGTGGAATATCAATCAAGCAAGCGAGCTATGCAAAGAAAGTTCTTGAAGAAACGAGCATGATTGACTGCAATGCAACGCAATATCCTATGGATGCTGGTCTCAAGCTCTCCAAGGCGGAGCAGGAAGCCAGCGTGGATGAGAAGGACTACCGCAGGATCATAGGGTGCTTGCGTTACTTACTACATACTCGACCGGACTTATCCTATTCCGTTGGAGTATTAAGCAGGTATATGCATGAACCTAAGGCTTCTCATTGGGCGGCTTTAAAACAGATTCTAAGGTGTGTAAAAGGCACATTTGCATATGGTCTTAACTTCTCCCGGTCAAGCAAAGCAGGCTGGACGTTAACAGGGTATAGTGACAGTAGTCACAATGTTGACATTGATGATGGAAGAAGTACAACAGGCCACATGTTCTATCTAAACGATTTCCCCATCACATGGTGCTCTCAAAAGCAAGAAACGGTTGCTCTCTCTTCGTGTGAAGCCGAGTTTATGGCAGCTACTGAGGCGGCAAAACAAGAAATTTGGCTACATGAATTACTTGCTGAAGTAACTGAAGAACCGTGTGAGAAGGTGGTGGTTAAGATAGATAACAAGTCTGCAATAGCGCTTGCAAAGAATCCGGTGTTTCATGGACGGAGTAAGCATATTCATAAATGTTATCATTTCATTCGAGAATGCATAGACAATAATGGTCTAGTGGACGTGGGGCACATTGCAGGGAGTCTTCAGAAAGCCGACATTCTTACTAAAGCCTTAGGGAGATTGAAATTCAAGGAGATGCGAGAACTGGTTGGAGTTCAAGATTTGAAAGATGGTGACTTCAAGTTTAAAGGGGAGAATGTTAGAGATAAACTTGAAGATAGCTTGAAACTCAAGTCATACTAATCCTACTTGTATTAGGATTAGGATAAAAAGTTTTACTATTAAGTTTAGGAGTTTTAGATCTCTATATAAGAAGATGTTGAGTTGTGACATGAACTTATAAGTGAGAGAGATTATTGTGAGAGCTTAAGTTTTGAGAGATTTTCTTAAGCTAATAAAGAAGTTATTCTATAATCTTGTGAGTTAAGCAAACACGTTAGACCAATATGTTGTTCTATTCCGGTCAGGTTACCCAGACTAATAGAATAGCCGTTTGTTGCAAAAAAAAAAACAAATTAAAAACCCGCAGATCTAAAAACAGAGGAAAAGAAAATCTAATATTTATCTTCTTTGTGAGAAGATAGGATATCATCTAAGAGAGAGAGAGAGAGAGAGAGAGAGAGAGAGAGAGAGAGAGAGAGAGAGAGAGAGAGAGAGAGTTGGGTGGATGTAGAGGGGTGAGGTGTAAATATTTATAAGGAAATATTGGGCCGTATGAGGCCCTAGTCGTTAGACCGTTGTAATTAGGTTTTATGTAACCTACGTGACCTCTTGTATATAAGGCACAGCCTTCACAACATATCAAACAAGGATCATCTTTATACTACTAAGAGTTCTTGACATGGTATCAGAGCATTAAACCTAACTTCAAATTCTAGGTTTTCTGGTTAATCGATCCATCTATAATTATTTTCTTCTCTCTTTGACCTAAGCTGGCTGATTATTCTATCGAAAGATTCTTCTAAAAACATGCCGAAATCAACTGATTCTGAAACTTCAGATCAGTCTAGGGTTCGTACTGAACATACTCGACGTACGATCTCACCGCCGGTGATAATCCCGGTCATACGATCTCGCGTCCGGCGTTACGTGGAACAAACTACGACGAGTGGTCTGCAAATATTCGCTTGGCTTTGAAAGCAAGAAAGAAATTTGGTTTTGCAGACGGATCTCTTCCAAAACCGTCTGAAGACTCTGATGATTATGAAGATTGGTGCGTAAACAACGCATTAGTCGTGTCCTGGATCAAGCTTACCATCGAAGAATCTCTGTGTTCAACTCTTTCTCACAGTGACGATGATTCTAGCTTGTGGATGCAGATCCAAAAACGGTTTGCAATGAAGAATGGGCAGCAAGTTCAACGGCTCAAAACTGAGCTCGCTAACTGTAGACAACAAGGAACACCAATCGAAACATACCTCGGTAAACTGACGAAGTTATGGACAAACTTGGCTGATTATCAGCAAGCAAAAACAATGGAAGATATATCAAGAGAACATGAGGAAGACAAATCTTTACTCTTATCACGCACGCCACTTCCATCACTAGACGAAGCTTACAACATTCTTATTCAAGATGAGGAATCAAAATCGTTGGCTAAGCTTCACGAAGACAGGACTGAAGGTGTAAGTTTTGCGGTTCAGACGCAGACTCGCTCTCGGCAGTTAACTGATACACGAGGAGGTTCCTTGATCTGCACTCTATGTGAAAAAATGGCCATCTTGCTGAGAACTGCTTCAAAAAGATCGGGTATCCTGCATGGTGGGGTGAACGTACGCGGAACAAACCAGGTTTCTCGTCGACTACATCTTCTGGGAATGGAGGAGCTCGTCCAAAATCTGACATTACGCGTGCCAACCACGTAGCTGCTGCAGTTTCTCCCGCCTCACTCAACTCGGCAATCACCTCAGTGGATCGAGTTGGCTTCAGTGGTTTAAGCGATACTCAATGGAAGACGTTGGTTCACATGCTTAATGATCACAAAGTCAGTTCGCATGGTCACTCCTCAGGTACGTCTTTTCTCGAGTCCTGGATCATTGACACAGGAGCTTCCAATCACATGACTGGAACCATTGAATATTTGTCTGATTTGCGTGATATGGCACCCATGTTGATCAAACTTCTGATGGGAGATTCACCACATCAACAAAATATGGATCAGTCTCTGTTGGTTCATCGCTTATACTACAAAACGTTTTTTTCGTCGATGGCCTGCATTGTCATCTGATTTCAGTGTCTCATCTAACTCGTGATAAGAAGTGCATCTTTCAGATATCTGATCGTCTTTGTGTTGTTCAGGATCGCATCACACGGATGCTGATTGGAGCGGGTGAGCAGTTGAATGGGATTTATTTTTTTCAGAGGAATGGATTTGGCAGCGGCTGTCTCACAAGCGGATATAACTTTGTCGAAGCTCTGGCATAGCCGTATGGGACATCCTTCTTCAAAGGCTTTGGAGTTATTGAATTTTTCTGATTTCAGTACTGGTGTTTTTGATTCTAAGACATGTGAAGTTTGTATCTGTGCAAAACAAACTCGGATTCTTTTCCGTTAAGCAGTAATAAAACAACTATGGTTTTTGAGTTAGTTCACTGTGATCTCTGGGGGCCTTACAGAACTACATCCATCTGTGGCTCAAAATACTTTCTTACTATTCTCGACGATTACTCTCGTGCTGTTTGGATCTATCTCCTTCCATCTAAGCGAGACGCACCAAAACATTTACGAGATTTCCTCGCTTTGGTAGAAAGGCAATTCAACACTCATGTTAAAACCATACGTAGTGACAACGGATCAGAGTTCGTGTGCCTCACAAACTTTTTCAGAGAAAAAGGAATCATTCATGAGACTTCATGTGTTGGAACTCCACAACAGAATGGTAGGGTTGAGCGTAAACATCGTCATCTGCTCAATGGCGCCCGCGCTCTTAGATTCCAAGCTTCTCTCCCTGTTGATTTTTGGAGCTACTGTACAATGGCTGCTGGTTATTTGATCAATCGGACACCAACTGCAGTACTTAACAGGAAAACACCATATGAGCTTCTTTACAAGAAAGCATCGCCGATGAACCATATCAAAGTCTTTGGATGTGTCTGTTATGTCCATAATCAAAAGCATGGAGGAGACAAGTTCGCAAGTCGCACCACAAAATCTATCTTTCTTGGATATCCTTTTGGGAAGAAAGGTTGGCGTGTGTATAATCTGGAAACTGGTCTAATCTCAGTCTCCCGCGATGTGATCTTCTGTGAAACCGAGTTCCCTATGTCTAAACTTTGGAGTCGAGTTCGCCTGAGATTACTACGTCTCCTGAAGCTTCATATTTTGAATTCTTTGATGATGAAGTTTCAGCAACGGCACAACCACTTCCTCCGTCTGCAGTTACTCCTCAAACAATGGAAACGCCAATACCAGCTGCTGAAACTTTAATGGAAAATGAAAATCCAGTTGATTTTCTTTCCTCTTCCTTAACTGAAGAAGACAACGATATCTCTTCTTCGCAGACTATGGATTCATCAACTTTGATCGATAATCCTGTACCACAGACAACCTCAGCCGAGCCTGAAGCTCTAGGACGAGGTCAGCGAATCAAAAAGCCACCTACAAAGCTTGCAGATTACGTTACTACTCTTCTTCATCAGCCATATCCTTCTCCAACGCCATATCCTATCGACAATTATATCTCCAGTGCTCGGTTCTCCATTGGCTATCAAACATATCTTTCAGCCATCACTTCAACTCGGGAACCGTTGAGCTACATAGAGGCTGCTGAAGATGAACTCTGGCGCGACTCAGTGGCTGATGAAATTTTTGCACTCGAAGATCGTGATACATGGACTGTTGTTGATCTTCCTCCAGACAAGAAATCTCTCAACTGTATGTGGGTCTTTCGGTTGAAATTCAATGCAGATTGAATTATACGAAGACGCAAATCTCGTCTGGTGGTATGTGGAAATAATCAAACTGAAGGTATTGACTACACAGAAACCTTCGCTCCTGTTGCAAAAATGGTTACCGTTCGAACGTTTCTCCAGCAAGCTGTTTCGTTGGATTGGGAAGTTTATCAAATGGACGTACACAACGCATTTCTTCACGGTGATCTTGATGAAGAAGTGTACATGCAATTTCCACCTGGTTTCCGCACTAACCACAAGAACAAGGTTTGTCGCTTGCATAAATCCCTCTACGGACTTAAGCAATCACCTCGGTGTTGGTTTGCCAAGCTTGAAACTGCCTAGGTCGATTATGGTTTCGTCCGGAATGAGAAGGACTATTCTTTATTCACTTACGAAAAAGACAGCAATCGCATTCATCTTCTGGTTTACGTTGACGATCTGATTATCATTGGAAATTATAAAGACATTATTGATAAGTTCAAGTCTTATCTCTGCACCTGCTTTCATATGAAAGACTTAAGGATTTTGAGATATTTTTTGGGCATCGAAGTCGCCAGAAGTCCATCGGGAATGTATTTATGTCAACGGAAGTACTCTCTAGACATCATTTCTGAAACTGGTGTCCTCGGCGTTAAACCAGTTGCTTTTCCACTCGAACAAAACCATAAGCTTCTGCTCGATGATGAGGTCCCTATGACTGATCCGCGTCGTTATCGGCGCCTTGTTGGTAGACTGATCTATCTTGCTACAACCAGACCGGAGCTCAGCTACGCTATATACGCCCTCTCACAATTTATGAATAGTCCAAAGGTAAATCATTGGGAAGCTGCCCTAAGAGTGGTTCGATATCTTAAATACAGTCCAGGCCAGGGTATCCTTCTCAAAGCAAATACTCCATTGATAGTATCTGCTTGGTGCGATAGCGACTGGCGCGGATGTCCGACTACACACCATTCTCTTACGGGATGGTTCATTCAACTTGGAGGTTCCCGTGTTTCTTGTAAAACACAGAAGCATGATGTAGTCTCTCACTCCTCTGCTGAAGCTGAAGATCGAGCAATGGCCGATACGGTTAGTGAACTGCTTTGGCTGCGCGACTTACTGCCAAGCTTAGGCATCAAGTGTGACTATCCGATCAGTTTACACTCCGACAGCCTCTCTGCTATCAACCTCGCCAAGAATCCAGTCGGACATTAAAGAACAAAACATGTAGGTCTTGATTGTCACTTCATTCGCGACGAGATCTTACGTGAAAAGATAGCTACAAAACATGTCTCGACTTCAACACAACTGGCAGACATTTTTACAAAAGCATTGGGGAGAAAGGAGTTTGAGTCTTTTCTGTCCAAGTTGGGTGTTTCTAACCTTCACACTCCACCTTGAGGGGAGGTATTGGGCCGTATGAGGCCTTAGTCGTTAGACCGTTGTAATTAGGTTTTATGTAACCTATGTAACCTCTTGTATATAAGGCACAGCCTTCACAACTTATCAAACAAGGATCATCTTTATACTACTAAGAGTTCTTGACAGAAATGCATGGGCAGGGGCGGACACAGGCGATCGATGGATGTGGCACTTGCCCCACACTCATTTTTGTTTTTTTTTTCTCAAGTAACTCAACACAAATTTAGTTAAAGCCCCTAATCTATATATTTGTTTCAGTATGTGCCCCATACAAAATATTTATTTGGGTCCGCCCATGTGCATGGGTTGTGTATGTCTATGTGTCTTAGAGAGAAGGTGAGAAATATGTGTGGAAGCCACACACAATGATTATAGCCATTTTCTGGTTGGTCGTATTATGACACTATGGTCCTTTGATCTCCACCTGGTTCATAACAAGATGACCCACAAATACAACGTGGATATATTTCTTAGTTTAATTTGTACTTGAAAGTTAGCAACATAGACAACTTTTAGGCTATTAAAATTTAAAAGTGGGCTCGAACTACTTTTGATTCAGGGCCTGATCTTTGTTTAATAGCTTTGACAAAATAAAAATTAACTGAATCTAATTTAATTTATTATACAGGAAGTAGGAACTATCACAGCGTGTCAAACCGGATCATTTTCTGAAATGGAACTTTTATATTTTTATTTAACATTAATATATTTAACATTATTGCAGATCTAGAAGATCGACCTAATCCAATAGTCAATATTAGGATATGCATTAATATATTAGAATAGAAAACTTATTATTATCTATTATATACTATTCCATATTAGTTTAGCAAATTAGTTGATTTATTCTTCATATAAACTATGCATCTTGTAACATAATTTTCATGAGAGTCTAATAATATTCTTCCTAAACACTTTTGTGTGATTTACTCTCATCAATTTGTCAAAAATAAATAAAAAATAAAGAAAAAAAACATGAAACTTAAGAGCAACTCCAATGGTTAGAAACCATAAATACTAACCCAACCACTTACTATCCAAACCAACTTATCCAACACAACCAAATCAACTTAAAAACCGGGGCTTCTAGCTCTAGTGGTAAATGGCTTACAGCTGTGAGTATCGCCACCTGGGTTCGAATCCCGGCCACTGGGGAATTGACATTTCGGCATCCCCAGGGATAGAGGACCGACACATGGCAACACGTTACTAGTCTGGGTCACTTATGTGGGGCCAGGATACCTCTGTATAATTCAAAAGAGAGAGAGAGAGAGAGAGAGAGAGAGAGAGAGAGAGAGAGAGAGAGAGAGAGAGAGAGAGAGAGACTCTTGACCAATATTTTATGAGTTTACAAGTTAAAACAAAACCCGCGCGAGCAATTTTTTAATAATATTTGATGTGATGGTAATGAATGATCCCAAATATTTCATAGATTTCAATCTGTGGACTGTGGAGAATATGATTACTTCATTGGTTTTCTATCCAAAACATAAACATAATTTCAAAAAGGTTCTATATATAATATTTTTTTGCTACAAATCTATTCATTCTACAATTTTTTTTTTTTTTAAATGTTTATAACCCTAGAAATTTTTTTAGTCTCTTTTTTTCTAGAAAAATCTAATATAACTTCCCTAAAGTAGTGATTTTTGGACCAGATCTAGAACTATCTTCAGCAGTTTATGTAGCCATAAATCTTATTTTGTATTCATTACGATCTGTTGATTGTATACCATTCCGTTGTAAAGAAACGATCTTATCATAGATCCATTGTGGTCTTTCAATTCTAGAGGGCTTCAACGGATTTCATCTTACAATAATTGACATGTAGAATGAGACTTTATCTTTATTCTTCTTCGATTAATAAGTTCCACCAAAGATATATCAGACTATGAAGTGAATCACTTGATTAATAATAAGATAAATAAATCATTTTTTAGGGAGGGACTCCCTGTATTTCGAATTATAAAATCGGTTACTATTGATGAATCATACAAAAGAAAAAGAGATAAAAAAAAACTAGGGATATTGTGTAATTAGTTTAGTTGGTATCCAAAACTCTAATAGAAAATTCAAGTACATTGGTAAATAAAAGGAATGTACTGAATCAAAATAATTTAAAGTTCGTATTTCAGTCACAGTGCAATATGAATGTTTTATCATGTTCCATCGGAGACTCAATCGGCATTTGTCTCCCCTTTCTCATATCATTTTTTTAGGGAGGGACTCCCTGTATTTCGATTTATAAAATCGGTTACTATTGATGAATCATACAAAAGAAAAAGAGATAAAAAAAACTAGGAATATTGTGTAATTAGTTTAGTTGGTATCCAAACTCTAATAGAAAATTCAAATACATTAGTAAATAAAAGGAAGGTATTGAATCAAAATAATTTAAAATTCTTGTTTCGGTCACAGGGCAATATGAAGGTTTTGTGTTAGAGATTGAAAATTTGTCTCCCCTTTCTCATATCGGAGACTCAATCGGCATTTGTGGCAGGAAGGTTGATTTCAGATAATATTCTTATAGCTCAGAAAATGTTCCATGGATTGCGGACCAATAAAGCATGTCAAGGAAAGTATATGGTAATCACAACGAATATGAGTAAAACGTATGATAGGGTGGAATGGGATTTTATTAAGGCTCTACTACAAAAAAATGGGTTTTGATCTACACTGGATTAAACTAATGATGGAGTATCTCTCGTCGGTTCAATATCGGGTTTTACTAAATGGTTAACCACGGGGTCTCATTGTTCCACATAGGGGTTTACGTCAAGGAGATCCATTATCTCCTTATATATTCATTTTATGTACTGAGGCTTTGATAGCAAATATCAATAAAGCGGAGAGAGGGAAACAAATAACGGGGATGAAGATAGCCAGAGCATGCCCATCGATATCTCATCTGCTTTTTGCGGACGATAGTCTATTTTTTGTAAGGCTCAAAAAGAAAAGTGTCACACCATTCTCAGGATTTTAAAGGAATATGAGGTTGTATCGGGTCAACTCATCAATTTTGATAAATCCTCAATCCAATTTGGACATAAGATTGAGGAATCAACCAGACAGAAGTTAAGAGATATATTGGGAATCCCACTACAAGAAAACATAATCTTAACGAGTGCGGTTTTCCTCGTGAGTTCGTCGTAAAAGAGGCTTTACGACGAATTAGCGAGGAACCACGTTTGCTCGTTACTCATCTGTCGTAACACATATTTCCTCTCTAATTCGTCGTAACGTAGCGAGGAATATATTTCGTCGTAAAGACGAAGTAGATCATTTCGTCGTAAAGACCACGTCAACATTCCACGTAAGGAGGTCGCTATATTTCCTCGTAAATGCCTCGAAACAAGTTCCTCGTAAACTACACGTAAATACCTTGAAAGTTTTTCCTCGTAAAATACTCGTTTATCTTTCCTCGTTATTTCCTCGTAAATGTTTTCTCATAAAATACTCGTTTATTATTTCTCGTTATTTCCTCGTAAGGTTTCCACGTAAATAGGTCGTACCTTAGCTACGAATTTACTTCGTTTTTATTATTTTACAGAATTTAAAAATATAATTAAAAAATAACTAAAATTATTTAATTTATTAATAAAATTAAAATTTAAAATAAAGATAAATCAATATGAAAATATTTTATATATAAATAAGTTTTGAATTTATAATACAACAACCGGAAAAAAAAACTAAGGGTCGTTCATCGCCTGGTAGAATTCATCACTCCTCCTCGTAACATCCGCCTCGTTATGTACGTCGGATGACTCGCCTCGAATGGGATGTTGTTGTCGCATGTTCCTCAACATGGACTCCCATTCCGGATTTGTGGCCGCTATAATGTCCAAGAAGCACTCGACTCCATCCATACGAGATTTTGTTACGCAGCTGAGCGGACTCTCTACGCAGCTCAGTGACTTCATCATCCTGTCGCTGACCATAAAACGATGTCGCTCTCGGAACATCGTTGACGGAACCAATCCCCAACGTCCGTTCCTTTTTTTTAGGGACAACCTTAAAAACAAAAATAAATATTGTTAGTAAAAATTTAAAGTTATATTAAATGAATAATAAAAAATTAAAATTTTTGAAAATTTACCTCCTCGTAAATCTTATCCACTTCAAGTGTGGATAAGGTGACGGGTAATCCGTCGGTAGACTGCTGGGTCAGCTGAGTCTGGCGGTCTTCAACCCGAGCAACCACGTCGTTGTAGATTTTCTCGGACTTGCCATCTACAAATACGCCCGCCTTGTTCTTGTGGGTCCTCTCGTAAAGTTCCATAAGAGACGGGATGAGGCCATCCCACACATCCGTGGTGAGCTCAGCGGGTTTGCCACGCTCATACCCCTTCACGATCCAGTCACCCTTCCAGTTGGAGACCGTGTCCAACAAGCGAACTTTCGCCTTCGCGTTAAACTTCTTCCTCACCCTCTCAGTGATCCCCAAGGCCCAATTAAATTTTTAAAATTAACATCAATAGTATATTTCCCAACATTATCCACCTAATGAACACTAAATAACATAAAATCCGTAAACCTATCTAAGTTCCCTATACTAACCACCTAATCCATCCTAAACTAACCAAATTAGAGAGGAATTAGAGAGACTTACCATTGCTACGAAATGGAGAGGAGGTGGAGAGGAAGTAGAGAGGAAAGAAAGAGTGAGCGCTCGGGGGTATATATAAGATTACATATCGTCGCAAATTCGTCGTAAAATTACGACGAAATAGCGAGCAGTTACAAAGGCCCGTGTTTTTCAATACGAGGAAATTACGAGGTTTAAATCCCTAAAATCCGAAACCTCCAAACCTCAAACCCCAAACCCCAAACCCCAAACCCCAAACCCCAAACCCCAAACCCCAAACCCCAAACCCCAAACCTGAAACCCCAAACCCCAGACTTCAAACCCCGAAACCTCCAAACCCCAAACCCCAAACCCCAAACCCCAAACCCCAAACCTGAAACCCCAAACCCCAAACCTCAAACCCCGAAACCTCTAAACCCCAAACCCCATCTTCCAAACCCCAAACTCCATATTCCTTATTTTCATATATTCCAAACTCCATCTTTATTTTTAAATTTCGTCGTTATTTCCTCGTTAGCTTACGAGGTATTTACGACGATTTCTGCCTACGTGGAATTTACGACGATTTCTTATACGTGGTCTTTACGACGATTTCTGCCTACGTGGAATTTACGACGATTTCTTATACGTGGTCTATACTCGACTCCATCCATACGAGATTTTGTTACGCAGCTGAGCGGACTCTCTACGCAGCTCAGTGACTTCATCATCCTGTCGCTGACCATAAAACGATGTCGCTCTCGGAACATCGTTGACGGAACCAATCCCCAACGTCCGTTCCTTTTTTTTAGGGACAACCTTAAAAACAAAAATAAATATTGTTAGTAAAAATTTAAAGTTATATTAAATGAATAATAAAAAATTAAAATTTTTGAAAATTTACCTCCTCGTAAATCTTATCCACTTCAAGTGTGGATAAGGTGACGGGTAATCCGTCGGTAGACTGCTGGGTCAGCTGAGTCTGGCGGTCTTCAACCCGAGCAACCACGTCGTTGTAGATTTTCTCGGACTTGCCATCTACAAATACGCCCGCCTTGTTCTTGTGGGTCCTCTCGTAAAGTTCCATAAGAGACGGGATGAGGCCATCCCACACATCCGTGGTGAGCTCAGCGGGTTTGCCACGCTCATACCCCTTCACGATCCAGTCACCCTTCCAGTTGGAGACCGTGTCCAACAAGCGAACTTTCGCCTTCGCGTTAAACTTCTTCCTCACCCTCTCAGTGATCCCCAAGGCCCAATTAAATTTTTAAAATTAACATCAATAGTATATTTCCCAACATTATCCACCTAATGAACACTAAATAACATAAAATCCGTAAACCTATCTAAGTTCCCTATACTAACCACCTAATCCATCCTAAACTAACCAAATTAGAGAGGAATTAGAGAGACTTACCATTGCTACGAAATGGAGAGGAGGTGGAGAGGAAGTAGAGAGGAAAGAAAGAGTGAGCGCTCGGGGGTATATATAAGATTACATATCGTCGCAAATTCGTCGTAAAATTACGACGAAATAGCGAGCAGTTACAAAGGCCCGTGTTTTTCAATACGAGGAAATTACGAGGTTTAAATCCCTAAAATCCGAAACCTCCAAACCTCAAACCCCAAACCCCAAACCCCAAACCCCAAACCCCAACCCCAAACCCCAAACCTGAAACCCCAAACCCCAGACTTCAAACCCCGAAACCTCCAAACCCCAAACCCCAAACCCCAAACCCCAAACCCCAAACCTGAAACCCCAAACCCCAAACCTCAAACCCCGAAACCTCTAAACCCCAAACCCCATCTTCCAAACCCCAAACTCCATATTCCTTATTTTCATATATTCCAAACTCCATCTTTATTTTTAAATTTCGTCGTTATTTCCTCGTTAGCTTACGAGGTATTTACGACGATTTCTGCCTACGTGGAATTTACGACGATTTCTTATACGTGGTCTTTACGACGATTTCTGCCTACGTGGAATTTACGACGATTTCTTATACGTGGTCTTTACGACGATTTGTGCTTACGTGGAATTAACGAGTATTATGTTTAAATCCCTAAAATCCGAAACCTCCAAACCCCAAACCCCAAACCCCAAACCTGAAACCCCAAACCCCAAACCTCAAACCCCGAAACTTCCAAACCCCAAACCCCAAACCCCAAACCTGAAACCCCAAACCCCAAACCTCAAACCCCGAAACCTCTAAACCCGAAACCCGAAACCCCAAACCCCATATTCCAAACCCCAAACTCCATATTCCTTATTTTCATATATTCCAAACTCCATCTTTATTTTTAAATTTCGTCGTTATTTCCTCGTTGGCTTACGAGGTATTTACGACGATTTCTGCCTACGTGGAATTTACAACGATTTCTTATACGGGGTCTTTACGACGATTTCTGCCTACGTGGAATTTACGACGATTTCTTATACGTGGTCTTTACGACGATTTGTGCTTACGTGAAATTAACGAATATTATGTTTAAATCCCTAAAATCCGAAACCTCCAAACCCCAAACCCCAAACCCCAAACCCCAAACCCCAAACCCCAAACCTGAAACCCCAAACCCAAAACCTCAAACCCCGAAACCTCCAAACCCCAAACCCCAAACCCCAAACCTGAAACCCCAAACCCCAAACCTCAAACCCCGAAACCTCTAAACTCCAAACCCGAAACCCGAAACCCCAAACCCCATATTCCAAACCCCAAACTCCATATTCCTTATTTTCATATATTCCAAACTCCATCTTTATTTTTAAATTTCGTCGTTATTTCCTCGTTGGCTTACGAGGTATTTACGACGATTTCTGCCTACGTGGAATTTTCGACGATTTCTTATACGTGGTCTTTATGACGATTTCTGCCTATGTGGAATTTACGACGATTTCTTATACGTGGTCTTTACGACGATTTGTGCTTACGTGGAATTAACGAGCATGCGTTCTTTATTTTAATATTTCGTCGTTATTTCCTCGTTGGCTTACGTGGAATTAACGAGTGTTATGTTTAAATCTCTAGAATCCGAAACCCCAAACCCCAAACCCCATATTCCTTATTTTCTACTTCATATATTCCAAACCCCATCTTTATTTCTATTCCAAACCACAATTCCCACATTTGCTTATTCATAAAACAAACTCCCACATTACCTTATTCATAAAACAAACCCCACATTATCTTATTCATAAAACAAACTCCCTCATCTTATTCATAAAACAAATACATCAATCGGATACATCGACATTCTCGTCATCACTAGAAACATCATCATTTTCATTAAACTCGTCTTCAACAGCTTCGTCTGTGGCATCATCGGTAAGATCTTCGTACTCGTGATTATGCGGATCAATGAGAAGGATGTCATCAATTTCTTGTTCAGGTTCCTCGACTTCATTTATCTGTTCTTCTTGCAATGGTGGTTCTTCTCCACTGATGATTCGTCCTCGAGGTGTAACTTTGATCACTGCTAACCAATTTATACCTGAATCTCTCATCCGAGGGTATGGAAGGAAGCTAACTTGGTGGATTCAAAATTTCCTCGCTAAATACACGTAAACTATTTCCTCGTAAATAACACGCAAAGTTTACGTCGTATTTACGAGGAAATTGTTTTTCCTCGTAAAATACTCGTTAAATTACATCCACTTTACGACGAAACACTTTTGTCGTTACGTTACGAGGAAATAACGATGACTTTAGTTTTCCACGTAAGTTCCTCGTAAAATCGACGTAAATTTACGAGGATTGTTTTTCCTCGTTAAATTTCCTCGCTAAGTATGTGATTTCTTGTAGTGTCCATAATTTAGGGGGAATGGGATCTTACCTAGGTCTATCAGAAAATGTTGGAGGTTCCAAGATACAAGCTTTTAGCTTTGTGCAGGATCAGTCAAATAATAGAGTCAATGGTTGGACTTTTAAATTTTTTACTAAAGGAGGAAAGGAGGTGATCATTAAGTCAGTGGTCACGACATTACCAAATCATGTGATGTCTTGCTATCGTTTACCTAAGGCAACTGCAAAGAAACCGACAAGTGCCGTAGCCCAATTTTGGAGGAGTCCAGGGGGAAGCACAAAAGACATAGACCGGAAATCATGGGATAAAGTTTGTGTAAATAAGAATGAAGGAGGTTTGGGTTTTAAAGATATTACTGATTTCAAAACAGCGTTGCTTGGTAAGCAGTTATGACGTTAGATAGATAAGCCTCATACATTATTTTCTAGAGTTTTCAAAGGTCGGTATTACAGGAATGCCTCACCCCTTGAACCGATTCGTTCATATTCTCCGTCATATGGCTGGCGGAGTATAGTATGAGCTAGATCTCTGGTAAGCAAATGACTAATCAAAAGGGTCGGATCACAATCATATATATCTGTATGGAATGATCCATGGCTCTCATTGATTCCACTTCGCGAACTTGGAACTCGCAGGCAATTCGGCTTTAGTGGATCCCAAGGATGCAAAAATTATCGAAAGTATACCACTGAGTAGAAGTCAGATGGTAGATAGATATGGTTGGCATTTCACACAAAATGGGAAATACATGGTTAAATCAGGATATCAGATAGAACGGGTTTATCCAGACAAGGAAAAAACACCAATACTGGTTGGACCCACAATTGACATATTAAAGGCTTTCTGATGGAAAATACGCTGCCCACCAAAAATAAAACATTTCTTATGGAAATTGGTGTCATGATGTATATCAGTTATGAAAAATCTGCGAGCGAGAGGGATACAAGGGGATATATGTTGTGCAAGATGCGGAGCCGATGAAGAATCGATAAACCATGTGTTTTTCGAGTGTCCTCCAGCACTTCAGGTTTGGGCCCTTTCTACGATACCTTCAAATCCAGCTATTTTCCCAACAAGTTCCCTCTTTAGAAACATGGATCATCTATTTTGGCGAGTTCTCCCGCAGATGGATGATTATCGGTTTGCATGGATTCTATGGTACATTTGGAAATGACGGAATAACAAAGTCTTCAGTAATCTGGGCATTGATCCCATAGACTAGGGGTGAGCACTTTACCTGATATCCGAAACCGCACCCGAACCCGATCCGAAAAACCCTAACCGAAATCCGAACCGAAGTAGCAAAGTATCCGAACGGGTATTGAATTAGCGGAGATTGGATATCCGAACCCGAACGGGTAATATCCGAACCCGAATAGATATCCGAAGATAACCGAACATATGTATAATTAACCATATATTTCTAGTTTACATCTCTCATTTTATATAAAATATTTATATTGTAACTACACATACTTTAAGTTCATATGATATACATAGAATTACGGAGAAAATGATTTGCTACTCACTTAGAATGCATGTCAAACTTTTTATTTCAAGAATTAACAAAACGTTACATCCAAAATTTAAACACAATAACCAAATTAATGTCTTTTTTAGTTTCAAAATTTTATGTCCAAATCTATTAACCATTCAATCTATTAAAAATAAATAATTAGTTAAGTGAAAGTTATATTTTTAAATACAAGAAATTTGAGAAATGAAAAATTTAATTTTTTTTCAATTTCTAAATATCCGAACCCGATCCGAAATAACCGAGTCCGAACTAAAAATACCCGACCCGAAGTACAGAAATACTCGAACGGGTTCTATACCTCTGTACCGAAATACCCGAAAATCCGTAAAACCAGACCCGAACCCGAACGGTTACCCGAACGCCCACCCCTACCAGGGACACACTTAAATTGCCAGAAACATAATCTACACTATGAGCTGAGGCACAAATATTGGACACACAGCGGATACCACCACACATAGAGGCAGTGACCCTACCCTCAATACCAGGAAGATGGTGTTTCACAGGTGGTTCTTGGAAAGAGAATGATATTTTCTCTTGACAAGGTTGGTTTAGTACTCTAGCGGGTTTTGATGGGTTGATGGGGGCGAGAAATGTTAGGGTTAGTCTCTCCCCTCTTCATGCGGAGATGGGAGCGTTATTATGGGCAATGGAATGTATGAGGAACTTACGACAGTTTCAGGTTACGTTTGCAACGGATTGTTTTCAATTGGTGAAGATGGTTTCAGAACAAGAAGAATTGCCCGATTTTGCAAGCTATTTAGAAGATATTAAGATTTTGAAAGGAAGTTTTTTCAGATCAGAACGCAAAACTTAAAGGCGGATAGCCTAGCACGTAGTGTCAGGAAGCAACCGTCTTTCGTCGTTCACATAGATGCAGATCTTCCAGTTTGGTTTACAGAGTCAGTATGAGTCAATATAAGTTGATGACAAAAAAAATCATGTTCCATCAATACAATAATTATACTAAATACTAGGTGATTACCCGCGCACATGTGCATAATGAAATGTATATTCTAATATAACTGTTAAATACAAACTTTGATCGTTTAACCATAATTATATCATTCATAAGCCTTATATTTATTAATCTGAATATCTATTAAATCTGATTTTTACTCATATGGTTTTATGATCATTTTTATTTTCTTACAACAAAAACATTTAAACTATAGATGATAAAATTTTCAGTGTGAGACTTTTAACAATTTTCGTTATCTATAGCTGTTTTTTTAAAATTCAAAATATAACATATACGAAAAAATCTAAAATTTTATTATATGGTTAATATTATTGTTTAATTTATTTTAATATTAAAACATTAAAAAATAATGGAAGATATGTAAATTGTTGTCAAATATTTATTATTAAAATCATTAGTTGTCAAATATATATTTTATTCAATTTTGGTAATTTCGTAGCTTTTATTTAAAGAAAGAATGAAAAATAATAATTGTAGATTGTTAATTAATCTCATGGTTAGTTTAATGAAAAATATATATATTATATGTTTAGTGGACCAATATATTTATCTAGAGAATTTAAGAATCATTCTATTTTTGATACATGTCATAGTTAAAATGTTGTAATGATTCTCTTTTAATATATATATGGGATTTGCATGATCCTAGAGAAAATGAATCTTACAATATAAATGCTCTCAGAATAATTGAGCCATATATAACAGATTAAATATTGCACCCTTCATATTTTATACTTTTTCAAAAAAAAAAAAACCTTTCATATTTTATGAGTTACCTTTAACACATTTTTCTGAAATCGTTCCAAGACCAAATGGTCATTTAATCGCTAAAAGGTTTACTAACCAAAATTATTTATTTTGGGTGGGGTTGGGAGAAAAACATTTATTTATATATATTATACTTGTAAATAACTGCCTTACACACAGAAGAGAATAATTTTGATACATGATCGAGGCCTTAATCATTAGAAAGGCCTAATTACAGAGAACCAATATGTTGAGATAGAAAAACAAAGACATGAAAATGTTGAACTTGGTGTTGAATGCTGAGACTGAGACTCTAACGGACCCTCCTGCAATTAAGCCTGACCTCGTTACCATTCCCACTGATACTACTCATCTTGATCATGGATTTCACAAAAGCCCTCTCGTACTCTTCCATGGAAGTTGCGTATTTGGCCACAAGTTTCTTTGTAGAAGGTGTTGTGAGAAGTGCTTGGTCTGATGAGAATAGCGATTTGCCTTGCATAAGCATCTTGTAATATATATTGTCGAATGATGTCGTGCTAGCGTCCATAGTCGCTCCAGCGTTCTTAGCCTTGTTATGGGCTGGGCAAATTCCTTTCAAGCTGGCCGCAAATGATGGGTTTAATGTTGGGTCAACCTGTTTTTGTGTGCTGAAGTTGTTAATCCTATTTTGGAACGATGAGCAGTGGGCGAATCCAAGTGTGTGTCCTCCTGCAATATCATAAAACATTCCATGTTAATACTCTTGTATCATAAAAAAAAAACATATTGAGAAAACTATTATGGTATTTGTCCATTGAAACGTTAAAAAATATCACTAGACACACTGATCAGTATCCACCTAATAACTATGTTGTTTCGATGACAGCCTAAACGCCCATTTTCTATTCATAATGTATGTTATAGTTTTTGGCATTTTTAACATACATATTATAATGAAGTTTTGCAAGTGCATTATTGGAATGTCAAGGACATCAAAATCGAGGCACTCTGTTGGTTGACACTGCTGAGCATTTAGGTGGAAAAGCGATATGATCCTTGCGCTGTATATTTAATGGATAGAGAAAATGTATAATACCAGAGAGAACAACAAGATCGTGCATAGAAAGGCCTCTTTGGCCAAAGCTTTGTTGCAGCTGAGAGATGTTGAAAGTAGGAGCTGGTAGTTGTCTTGTTTCTATTGCCTTTGATACTCTGCCATCTTTTCTCCCTTTTGGCACTTCCCATGTAGGCCCTCCAGACTATCATAACATCCATACAAATGAATTATATGGATTATTAGAACTATTAAATAGTATATAATATGTAAAATGGTAAGAGACTAACGAGAGCGACAGCATCTCTTGCAGCGAGTGAAACGATATCCGCACACGAGACGACACCAGGACATTGCTCTTCTAATGCCTTCTTTGCATTGTCAATCACATAAAACGCATGGAGTGAGATGTTAGGAGGTCCATCTTTCTCTGCTTTGTTCTTTCCCTTCGAGTCTAACAGCACTGACGCATCACATCCCTTTAATCAACAAAAATATTCTCCAACAGCGTTACTTCTTCACTATATATATATTATTGAAAGATTACAAGAATGTGGTGTGCAAGTAGTAGCTACCCTAACAAAGCAATCGTGGAAATGCATCCTCAAGAGCGCGGCAGGGACAGTTTTGTCATTTGACATGGCTTTCTTGACTGCATTGGTGACTATTTGGTCGGCTTGTGGACATGAATGGTCGTAGTAGTGAGGACTAAGTGCTTCAGTGTTGAATGAAATCACTAAAATGACTGTAAGAATGAGACTGAGAAAATAGACATTCATTTCGGCCAACTTTTGGAAATCTTAATTACTGACAAGATTCTTAAAAATATTTAAGAATGTATTTAGAGCGAATAGTTTGGGTTTCTTACGTGATGGAAGATTAACAAGATTTTATAGGCATAGCTAAAGGTGTTTAAGTTTTGGGTGATGGAGTTGTTAGTGAGGCGATAAGGTTGTTAAGCAAATTAGGTTATGAAGACAAGACTCGTTTGGTTGGTTGTGGTGGAGTAGAGTTTAAGCATTTGTAATATAGATTCATGAAAATGACAGATCAAAACAAAGGAAAAATGTTCAATAAATATATTATAACTGTAGTATGAGATATTAATTGTCTACGTCAAAATTATCGAACTTTTAAGAATGCTGATGGAATTTGACATTCAATAATTAATAACGAAGTAGACATGATTTGGTTTTGGTGGAGTAGAGTTTAAGATTTGCAAATTAGATTCCTGAAAATGACAGCCGAATACATACAACATAAAAAAGTAAGTTCGTTACAGCAAATATAGGTGTGTGTGGTACAATTGATCTATTGTCGACGTAAATTTCTTAAGAAAGTTGATGAAACTTGACATTTGATATTACATCTCTAAACAACCATGTCTGCTTTTTAAATATTCGAACAGCTAATAATTATGTCTGGAATAATATTATAACAACCTACCAAATCATGTCGAAACAAAAATCACGGTGTGCCAAACATTATATCATTGACTCATTGTCCACATGTAAATGGCTAGCTTGATCATGGAGATGAGTTTCGCTAACTCCTCCACACCTATCAAACAATGATGTAACACCCGCCTCTCCCAACATTACCGGGGATTACCGAGTGCGGGGTTAAGGGCACCCATATCTACATATCCGACATTTTCGTGTGTCCTGTTACAGGTCTCAAGAACTTCTGTTGCGTTTCCTTTGTTACAAACCATCCATCACGGCCATTTCCGACACTTCACTTACAGTTTTGCTAAATGGATGAAAAGAGAATGGTGGGACTACTCAGTGAAGTGATTCTAGACCTGTCTCTCCGCATGAGCCTTTATACTGCTGCGAAAGAGAATTGACTAGCCACTGTATATCATCATTTTGAGGCAACTTAACTACAAGATTATATAATTTTATTTCACTCAACCAATCATTGTGGGATCTCAGTCACCACTCAAGCACACACTTAGTTTTGACTCTTGTTTATCCTAGAACTCTAGGTTCTTAAAACTTGGTTCTTATAACCTCTAGATTCTTATAAAGTCTAGATTTCTGATGCACACGCAAGGAATCACTTTCCGGTTAAACATGCGTGCATCCTTCCAATCAGCCGCCGGTATGTGCAAACATCCAGGTCCAGATGAGGTTCCACCTCGGCTGATCACTTCCTGCCACCACTCGGCATTAACTCGATCTTAACCGGCGCCATTGAAACCGCTGTCGCGGTCGCCGTCCTTTCACGGCCCTCAGCCCCGCTTTCTTTTCCCAGCCGCAGTCAGTGTCCCTAGACATCACCCTTACTGGTGTCTAGTTCTATACCTATTTTTATTAACCTTTACATTTCCTTTAACCGGATTCATTTCCATTTCCTTTAACCAGATTCATTTCCTTTTTTTAACCTTACTTATACACTTTCATTCATTACTAGACGCCACCCGTTCTCGGTGTCACACTCAATTCATACAACTTCCAATGACATGGATCTTAGCATTCGTCTAACCGGACCGGTTAGCAGTATTCTAGGAACCTACGTTTAATTCTTTCTAAACACCTAGCTTTCACAAACACTCAAGTCACACATTCAAATCAGAAATCCACATCAACACAAGTCAGTCCATTAGGTTCCTTTAACAGTATGAGTGTTCTTATGCAACATGATATACCATCCTAGCTTTCAATAAGGGTCTAATCAATCCTAGATCCTCATACAACAGTATAAAAGGGCATGAGAACAGATCTGGGTTCAAAACACCTCACCTAAGATTAGATTTGAGTAGATCTGAAACAAGGAAGAAGGAGAGTTCGAGATCGGCAACAACACACCACACGGCCACCACCACCACTCACGGTTGCTCACGGCGAAGAGAGAGAGAGGCACGGAGAAGAGAGAGGCTCGGAGAGAGAGAGACGGCGCGAGGAGAGAGAGAGTCGCCGGCTAGGGCTTCCTGTCTCCAGAGATTTTCTGCAGATCTTCGTTCAAAGTTTCTGATGAGAAACTTGGAGGGGGGGGGGGGGGGGGGGGGTGGAGGCTTGTATTTATAAGAAAGAGGGGTGAGAAACCCTAGGTTTTTCTCATTGTGGCGTAGAAAGACCCATCCCCTTAATTTTTTTAAAAGGAGCCGGTTTTGGATGTTACAAATGAGTTCATCCAGTTTACATCATTTCCAAACCTGGCGATGAAAATGGTCAAAACAAAAAATCACTATTAGGAAGAAGAAAAAACTGTAGAGAAAAACTTATTCGACTTACTCTTATCTAATAGGGAATTTACCAAAATAGAACAAAAAAAAACACAATCTTTGTCCCCTTGTTATAAAACCAACCTTAATTTGTCTTTACTGTATATTTTTTTCTAAAAATACCAAAATTAGGCATTGATTAATCAAAGAAAATATAATTTAAATTAAAACTACTTTAAATATTAAAAATGGGAATAAATATAATAAACAATTAAAAAAAAATATCCAAATTAGGACGTTGTAGATCCTAAAATCTACACTAAGTATTTTATAGTGATCGAGAGTTTAATCTAGGGAAGATAAATGATGTAGGCAACGATATATTTAGAATACAACGATGTAATCAGTTTCCAGTAGATAAAAATGGACTTTATTGATGAATAAGATCGAGTACAATGAGTTGAACTAGATCGAATGTTACAAATGAGACCGATAAAGAAAGGATCTAAAATGGGAATGAAAACAAGGTCGATGTATGTGTGTAGCTCTCTCTCTAGGGTTTTCAACGTGTCTTGCTTCATGTTTGTTCCTCTCTCTTTATAGTGAGTCGACTTCGTCATCTTCGTAACTGCTCCGCGATCTTCGTTTCTTGTTCTGCGATCTCCGGGACCTGGAAGTCTCCGTCTCGAGCTAGAACGCTTGCTGTGGGCTTTAGTTCTTCGCGGCCCATATCTTTGATCGCGGCCCATTAGTGTATTGACCGAAATTGCGTCCAACATTTGTCCCCCAGTCTCTTTTGATTTGATCGAAAAGAAAAGAGGCGGTTAGCTTTTAACTCGGGCTTCATCGCTTAATAATCGATACGGCTCGGATTCGACTTAATGGTGATTCTTTAAAAAACCGTTGTTTGGCGCGCTTTTTTCCCCTTTTTTTATTATTTTTTTCCGCAACGGCTATATCAGCCGCCGCTAGGGCGTAGCCTAGGTCATCATTATCTTTCTTGAGAATGATGATAGAGCCATTGGGGTGGCTATAAATACGTGAGGGATTTCTTCTTCTCTCAATTTTGTTTCCTCTCTCTCGTCTCTTTTTTCTTTTACCCTGAGATTCTTTGATCGTTGAGCTTGAGATGTCTTCGTCATTCAGTTTCCCTCGTCCGACTACTAAGACCGATGATCTTGAGGACCTTTACAAGGTGTACGGGGTTGATCGCACCGTCGTTCTTGATTTAGCCGGCACGACTGAGACTCCCGAAACTGTACGGGAAGGTTATTGCGGAGCCTATCTTTCTTTCTTTCACTCCTGCGGTCTTAACTTCCCGATTCCGGAGCCCATACTAGAGATTCTGGCGGAGCTTGGGTTATCGTTCACTCAAATCCTCCCGAACTTCCTTAGGTACATTGTTGTGTTCTTGGTTAGGGCTAGGGAGGAAGATCTTTCTTTTGGCCTTGGTGAGTTCCGACACCTCGTTCTGGTGAAGCGGAACCAGCAGAATCCTAGTACCTTCCTTGTGTCTCCGCGCCAAGGTCACCACATCATCGAGGACATCCCCTATCGCGATGAGAAGTGGCGCGAGCAGTTTTTCGCTTATAAGGTGGATCAAGCGTCAGTTGGCGAATTCGATTTCTCTCAGCTTTCTCGGAGTTGGGCTGAGAATATCAGTTAGTTTTTTTTTGTCTATGTGTCGATCTTCTTTGTCGGGGAATTGGTGACTCAATTTCTTGTTTTTCTTTGATCGATTCAGCTCCTTCCGGAAGTTCTTTGATGTTGGACGAGATTCGTGGTTTGATCGGGGTTCTTCGGAGAGGTCGTTCGAACTGGTCTTCGTTTGACCAAACTCGGATTCGAGCTGCCTTCGCCATGCCAGAGGGGACCAACAGGGCCTCATTGGTTGGGGGTTCTGAGGATGAGGCGGAACAGTCCCAGGAAGTCATTGCGACTCCTTCCGTTCAGGCTCAGTCTTCAGATCGATTGGCTAGACAGCTTGTGAGGAGGTCTTCGTTTCGTACTTCTGGGTCTGCATCGAGGAACCGAGCTTCTGGTAGACCTACTTTGATCTCGATTCATGACTCCGACGATGAAGATGCTTCGGAAGATAGATAGTCTCCTGTCTCGTTGAGCCCCGGCTCGGAAGACGAGACCGCTGCTGCGACTCGCAAGCGACGTCGGTCGTCGAAGGGTGCCTTGCCCGGTCCATCTCGTCCTAGGCTTGTTCCTGAAGGAGATGGTTCTTTGTTTGCGGCCCAAGGTTACCTAATTTCCCTCGCTGGTCGCATGAGGTCTGCAGGCTGCCGTCTCCCGTCTCTTGCCTCTTCGACCGAGAAAGAAGCTTATGCCAAGGTTGCGGTGGCGAGCTCTAAGGTTCGTTTCGCACATTCTTTCTTTTGAAAAATTGCTTCGAGGTACTTATTCGTTTGTTTCGGTTTATTCTCAGGTGATGGAAGCTTTTAACGAATACGTTGTAATGATGGAGGATCACGTTGAGGCTTCTCGGAACGACAAGGAAATCGAGAGTATCGGTTCCGAGATTAAGAGGCTTTCGGAGGAGCTCGAAGCCACCAAGCGTGAAGGGAAAAAGGATGCCAAAAAGACCGAGGCTTTGACTGAGGATTGGAGAAGAATTCAACAGGAGAACGGGGCTCTTATGACCCGAGTGGTTGCTCAGAAGGCTAAAATCACGGCGGTTGAGGTCGAGAGGGATCAGAACATTCGTCGTGCTTCTCGTATTGCCCGTCGTGATATCGCGAAGCGATACCGAGATGTCCTCGAATCCTTGAGGGAGAAGTGGGTGAACAAGAAGAAGGAGGTGTCTGCTGAGATCCAGTTGCATGAGGTGATCGCCAACATCGACCTTCTGAACGAGCTGAAGGATGGGGGCCTAACCGTAGATGCGGAGCTTGCTCGTTTAAAGGAGATGGAAGGAGATTGAGAAAATCTCGTTGCTTCAGCCGCCGTGCCAGATTGGTCGATCTCCGAGCTTGATCTTCCTCAAATATCCAAAGATTCAGTGGATCACGTCGGGGGATCGTCTGTCCCCGATGAATCCGTTTCTAGTTAATCTTTTCTGTTTAATATATATTTTTTGTATCTTGTTTTCCGCGATCTTTGATCGTGATGTTTCAGATATTTTTAACGGATAAGTATAATGTTTCAAAATATCTTTGTTTCCTTAGCCTTCGAGATTCTTTTTGCTTAGGTCGTTGAGATACGGCGAGGCCTTGATCTTTATAAAGCTTCACTTTGTTTTAGGATTTACCACAGTGCTTCGTTTAATTTTTTTACTTACCAAGGGAACATGGCATCGACAAGATCGAACCCTCGCGACTCTGATAGGGTGCGAACTCGAACTGGTAGTGTTAATGCAGAACGCATTCGATCCGGAGATGTGAGCGAAGCGCTCACAGAAGTTCTTCGTGAGGAGACCCGACTTCCGCGGGCTTCAACCCAAGAGGTAAAGGACCTCGAGGGTGAAAAGTCTGCTGCTTGTGTTAAGTCGAGTAGCCCAACCGGTTCGGAGGGGCGTGACCTACCTCCGAAGAAGGCTAAAACGAATGGTTCAGACCATCGTCTCGGTGTTTCGGGTGAAGCGGCTGTTGCTAAACCGTTTCATTGGCAGTTTTCTCACTCCAAGGATTGTCCTATTACGGAAGACCCGAATAGTGTTGTTCACTTGGTGAGGCACTTCAAACCCGCTGGGTATCCGTTCCCTTCTTTGCGAAATATGACGGGACGCGAGGCTTATGTGAAGAGGGCTGTGGCCCATGCTAAGGTCGTCCTTTTTGATATTTAATCCTTTTTGAATCTTCGGTTTGTTTTGTTTGTGCTGATATGCTATGTTCCAGGCTATGGAGGCTAACTACGAGTTCGCGGTGACTTTAGAGAAGCGCCTGCAAGATGTTCCGCGCTCTGACGAGCTTTATGAAATAAAGAAGGTCGTTCGAGAGCTAAAGCTTGGTCTGAAGATGGCTTAGGATCGAGAGCATCCCAATGCTGCTCAAGTGGCCGCTGCTGAAAAGCTGGGGAATCAGGCTGCTTCGCTCGAAGCTTGTCTGCGAGTTGTGAGTAACGAGAGGAAATCGGCCCTCGAGCAAGTTCTTTTTTGGAAGTGAAGGTTGAATCTTCCGCTAATAAGTTCTCTGACGACCTTCGTCGTGCAACTTATGACGCAAAAAAGGCTCTGGCGGACAGCTACTTGGACGTGTTGGTATCTCTGAAGGAGAAATGGGAGAAGAAGAAGGCCGCAACTGATTGTGAAGCTCGTCTTAGGGAGGTCATGGCAAATATAGATCCCTTGAAGGAGATCATGAACAATAATCTTTTGGCTTCTGACGAGTTGTTGCGGCTTAGAACGAAAGAGGTCGATGTGATGGCGATTTCGGATTTCTCCGTTGGGAAGCTCGATCTGCCTCAGATTTCGGAGGATCTGCCAGAAGATTTCTTTGCTAAGGTCCCTTCTGTGGTGAATGGTACGAACGACGTGATGAAGTCCTCGGGTGGCCAGTTCGAGGATGGCGAATTTGGCATCGAAGAGTAGCTCTAGGGATTTTTGTTTCCGTTTTCCCATTTTGCTTTTGTTGCTTTATTATTATTATTATTTAATAAAGATGTGGTCGTGAGTCCCAGGTTATTTGCTGTTATTTTATATTTATGCGAGGCCGATTTTTTGAGGCCGTGAGTCGATTTGTTGTAGATACTTTTATCGACGGTTTTGATTGTTACAAAACTTTTTGTTAGCTAGTTTCGTCGCGCTTGTTGGCGGAGTTGGCTGCAACCGAAAACTTGATCAGGGTCCTTGTTTTTAGTGAACTGTCGTAATTTGGCGATTTGTAGATATAGGAAATCTGATATGCTCCAACTGCAAAGTCTAAGAACTGTAATTATTATGATGTCGGGTTCTGGTTTATTACAGATTTGGGAATAAGAAGGCAGTTTAATCTTTTTTCACTCAAGGTCGATATTGTTGTGCCATTGTTCTTCGGGTGTTGTGATACGCACCCTTCGAGCTTTGTGGTTGGAGGGTGACTGGAATCGTGTCGTGATTTGCCTACGTACCCTCATCGAGGGATCAAGTCATAACGTAGTTCGATTATTTTCCCAAGGATAAGGTCTGTTGTTCGATGGTTCGTGTACATGGGTACCTCTGTTGTTGGTTTTGGCTGCTTGATTAAGAGTGTTGCTCGTTGTCTTTGAAGCTTGCGAGGTAACATGTCCTGGAGCTCTTCTGGCTTCCTCTGATAGTCTCGACTCCTTTTGCGGTTGGAAATTTCAGGCACTAGTGATATGTTGAGGGTACTGCCTTCATGCTATATAGCCAAGGCCTCCCAAGGATGGCGTTGAACGGGGCTGGACGGTCTATCACGATGAATTCTACGATTTTTCTAACTTCTCCAGTGGTCACCGCGAGCTCGATTGATCCAAGGGAGTAGGTGGTTTCTCCTGCGAACCCGATGAGGGGAGTTCGTTCTTGCTTTAGGAGTGCTTTGGTGAATCCCATTCTTTTGAACACGTCGTAGAAGACGATGTCAGCCGAGCTTCCGGTGTCGATCATTACTCGAGATAATTCGCAACCGCCGACGTCGAGTCGTATCACGAGAGTATCGTCGTGTGGTTTATCGATATCTGCGGTCTCATTTTTGTCGAAGGTGATTTCGTAGTCGGGACCTGATAGGGGCTCTTTCACTCCTACGTTGTTTTCAGCTCTCCGTTGGTATGCTTTGATTGAGTTGACGGAATTGCAGAACTTGGAACCTCCGTAAATGAAGTCGATTCATTTTTTGCCTTTGTCGTGGGCCAAAAAATTCCATCTCTTGGTTAGTGCTGGTCGGTAGTGTCTCTGTCCCCCAGACAGGTTGCTGTTAGGGGATTTTTGTGTACAAGCGATCCGTGCTCAGCTCTATGGAATGATAGGAGGAAGGAGACATGTCATTGAGTGTATTCTCCTGCTTTGATAGTTGATAAACCAAGAGATCCTGCTCTTAGGATACTGCCATATGGGTATGGGAAAGTATAGGTCATCGGTGCCTTAGTAACAGCATGGGAGATTGGTCGTTAGGCGGGGGCCACCTGTCGATAGTGAAGATCGCGGGGTCTTCATGACCTATGATCGATGGTTCCGGCTACGAAGGTCGGTCCTTGGGGGCCTCCTGATCTGTACTTGATGGTTCCGGCTACCAAGGTCGGTCCTAGGGTATCTATGCACGGGACCATGGAAGGTGTTTGGATTTATAGCTGCATGAGGATTGCCTACGTACCCTTCAGGGGGGGGGGGATCAAGCCGTTCGTAGTTCATGTATATGGAGGCACGAAGCCTAGATGGGCGCGGAGTCTGATGGAGGCACGTAGCCTGATGGAGACGCGTAGCCTAATGGAGGCATGTGGCTTAGGGAGCACGGGGCTCTAGTGGGAACATGGCCTAATGGGCACGTAGCCTTGGGAGCACGGGGCTCTAGTGGGCACATGGCCTAATGGGCACGAAGCCTTGGGAGCATGGGGCTCTAGTAGGCACATGGCCTAATGGGCACGTAGCCTTGGGAGCACGTAGCTTTGTAGTTGGTAGGAGTCATCTGTTCTAGGGGGCACATGGCCGGAACAGATAGTAGACCTGTCTATATGCTGCAGTGAGCATGATGTGTCGAGGCGCTTCAGTGAGCATGGAGGGACCCTGCTGATGAGCTGGAGATCGTGGCCTGAGCCAATAAGTAGAGTTTTAGACGTGCTGCAGTGAGCATATCTCTTCATCTGGTTGATAGCAATCGCAGGGATTCATCGGTTGTGAGCTTGTTGATGAAGATGGTCCTCTAGGTGCGAAACCTTGCCTTGGCGGCTGTAGAGTTGATGAGCTCTGGTCATGGACGTCGTGGACCTCCTTCTTTAGGTTTAGAAACCTATATTTATAGTGGAGGTCGTGCCTCCCTCTTAGGATTTGGAAATATTCATTATATCCTTAGATAATAGTATATTTCCCTTTTTATTAAGGGAGGTCATATGTATTGGAATACTTCCTCTTTTTCTCGGATCTTGGGAGACTCATTCTTGTCCAAGCTGGTACCTTATTAAAGGAAGATTTCCATTTATCATAAGGCAGGATAAATCATTCGGCCTGGAAGCCGGAGGCAGGACCCAGGCCCGGAGGCAGGGACCCGGAACCTGGAGGTAGGAACCCGGAACCTGGAGGCAGGAACCCGAAAGCTGGAGTAATCTCTTCATAGAATATTTTTCCCCAACAGTTTGCCCCTTATTTTCTGGTTTCATGTTTGAAGGCAGGAAATAACATGATTTTCTTCATAGGACTTCGTGAGTCTCACCATGGTATCAAGTTCCTTGTTGAATTTGGAGTAGGACGTCGGCTCGTAGCATGGGCCATCAAACTCCCTTGTCGATAGTGCTCAGATGTACTTGCGGTCGGTATGAAAGAATTCATAGCCTGATTGGAGATATATTTCCTGGAGAATGGGCAATAATCCTTGATCCCATGCAGAGACGTGGTAGACATGCTTCAATGGGCATGTGTTTGGTCTCTAGTTATACCCTTGATTCGATGACCTGGAAGTGGATGATCAGAAAGAACCACCATGTAGGACCCAGTAAATGCTCTAAAGGCGGACATCACTATCGCGTATGATCAAGTTGACCCTATAACACTTTCTTCTTCTCCTTTATAAGGATGAGATGTTGCCCCCATGGTGGTGATTTGTCGGAGTTGACCGAAGGTTTGATGGAGAAGCCGGGAGCGTTTGCATAAAGGGTGATGCTTCTGCTCATACCCCAGATGCTTATGCTGCTTCTGTAGCTATACTCGGCCTTAGTTCAGGCAGGACTTCAGTTTGCATTCCTTGAGGCTCTCAGGACCCAGAAATTCTGAGAGGGAGAATCTTGGCGAGGCTAAGGATTAGGGCGGTGAGGAGGTTTAATAAGACCCGGAGGCCGAAACTGAGGATCCTCATGCTTGATCCTGCTGGCCTTGCTTGCGCCTCTTGAGCTTGTAAAAGCTGTAATGGACTTTCATTCAGGTCTTCGTGCCGGTTTAGCATACTTGATGCTCCTTGAGGTTTTGATGTTGTAGCTGTAGCTTCTTGCCTCGTCTCGAGATTGTACCTTGACTTTTGGCAGGGGGGACGTTCAACATGTTCGTCTTGGTACTTGGAGATAACCTAGTTGACTCTTGGTACCGGAGTAGAATTCTTGGACATGTTGTTTGTGGTGAGCAGTAGTGTCCATGCCGAATAGAGAAGGTGGAACCGCTAGTTGAACTTTGCCATTGATTCTTGGCCACTCTCAACTATGTAATATTGCAATCTACCCCCGGAGGTAGGCTACAATCAATGTTATGATGGCCTTGTGTCGTGCTTTCTTGGAACCTGGAGGATCCTGGGCATGTTTTCCAAGAATCTAAAGATTTAGAGATACATCCTTCTGAAACTCATGGCTCTTGGATGCGATTCTTCATAAATTGGAGGTTGTATGGACTTTTTGTCCAGGAACCCGGAGACTGGATGGACTTTCGTCCTGGAACCCGGAGGCTGTATGAATTTTGTCCAGGGACCCGGAGGCTGTAGGATGAATACCTTCTTCAAACCCGGAGGTTTTAGGATGTAACCCTTTTGGACCCTGAGGTCCTAAGGTGTTATGTCGAGCTCTGCCCCCGTGAGTAAGCTGCTCTTAATCGTGTGCGACATTGCCCTCTGCCCCCGTAGGTAGACCACTATCAATGTCGTTTTTAGATGTTGCATTCTGCCACTCTTAAATAGGCCGCTATCAACATTTGTTTATAAGTTCGTAAACTTTCAGACGGGTATCGTATTCCACCTCCCTTTGGTAGGTTTCTATTGATATGGATTCCCCTACGAAGGATCCATGGACCTTCGTTTCTGGCCCGGAGGCCATTTATAACCCGGAGGTGTTTTATGAACCCGAAGGTCGTTTTGAACCCCAAAGTCAGTTTTGGACCCGAAGATTATGTGGGAATCCGGAGTTTCTCCTTTAGATCCTTAGATCGTATCTGGACCCGGAGGTTTTGTGGGAACCCGGAGGTTCCTTCAGCCCCTGAGGTCGTATTAAGGACCCTGAGGTCAAATAAGGACTCGGAGGTCGTTTGGGAACCCGGAGGTTCCTTCAGACCCTGAGGTCTTATTTAGGACCCGTAGGTCGAATAAGGACCCAGAGGTCGTTTGGAACCCGGAGGTTCCTTTAGACTCTGAGGTCGAATAAGGACCCGGAGGTCGTTTGGGAACCCGGAGGTTCCTTCAGACCCTGAGGTCGAATAAGGACCTGGAGGTCGTTTGGGAACCCGGAGGTTCGTTCAGACCCTAAGGTCGTTTTTAGGACCCGGAGGTCGTTTTTAGGGGCCAGAGGTCGAATAAGGACCCGAAGGTTCCTTCAGACCCTGAGGTCGTATTTAGGACCCGGAGGTCGTATTTAGGACCCAAAGGTCGTTTGGGAACCCGGAGGTTCCTCTAGACCCGGAGATCGTTTAGGAACCCGGAGGTTCCTTCTGGACCCGGAGGTCGTTTTGAACCCGGAGGTTGCTCTAGACCCGGAGGTCGTTTTGAACCCGGAGGTTGCTCTGGACTCGGAGGTCGCTTGGGAACCCGGAGGTTCCTCTAGACCCGGTGGTCGTTTTGAACCCGGGGTTATATAAGAACCTGGAGGTTTACCTTTTCTAGGCCCTGAGATCTTTTCAGGACCCGGAGACTCCATGGGGATCCAAAGGTTCTTAATAACCCGGGGGTTCTGATCTAATAACCGTGAGGTTATCTTTAGACTCGGAGTTCGTAAGAACCCGGAATATTTGGTATTGCAGGGACCGTACTCCGCCTTCCTAGGTAAGACTACTCCCGGTACCTGTTCGGATTTTGCATTCTGCCGCTCGGAAGCTGGCCACTATCGAGTTCCTATGTTGTATTTTACTTCTGCAGGAAGTCACTGACAGTCTTAGAGGGTGCCGGTGTGGGTGTTATAACCCAAGTGCCAGGCTTACGCTGCTTTCCACGTCTGGAGAAGCAGAATTTAGATTGCTCCCTGTATTTCACAGTACTTTTGCAATGAATATATACCATGTGTTCCCTATATTGTGTAGCTCGTAGCTTTTTAATACATGTACTTTTCACAATGGTACTCTAGGGACCCCGATGCGCCTGAAGCTGCACAGGGGTTTTAGGTAGTTTTGAGAGCATACTCAGGCTTGCGCTTACCAATTCCTGCTTTATGTCTCATACCCATTATCGCTCCCTGTACAAACTCTGAGTTTGAATACAGTACTTTTCACAATGGTACTCTAGGGACCCCGATGCTCACTGCCTGAGAGTAAGCGTGTAAGCTCCTCAGGCAGTACCTTGCATTATATGTAATATGTTGGGGTCAAAATCGGTCACGACGGAATCAATGTCTGAAAGTCCGTAAAAATCGGCATGAATGTTTTTACGAAAAATAAATCTTCGGAAAAGATTTATTCTTACGAAGAGCCCTGCGGAAGAAACAGGAGACATCGGAGAAAAGCCCAAAAAAGGTCGAACGGTCGCTACGTAGCGTCCGAGCTTGAGCCAAGCTCGGTCGCCACGTAGCGACCGAGCACACGTCCCGCTCGGTCGCTACGTAGCGACCGAGCTCAAGCCAAGCTCGGTCGCTATGTAGCGACCGAGCGTCCGACCCGCCCGGTCGCTACGTAACGACCGAGCTCGAGCCAAGCTCGGTCGCTACATAGCGACCGAGTTTCCGTCTCGCTAGCGTCTGTCTCGCTCGGTTGTAGCAACCGAGCTCGAGCCAAGCTCGGTTGCTACGTAGCGGCCAAGCGTCCGTCCCGCTCGGTCACTACGTAGCGGCCGAGCGTCCATCCCGCTCGATTGCTACGTAGCGGCCGAGCGTCCGTCCCGCTCGGTCGCTACGTAGCGACCGAGCGTCCATCTCGCTTGGTCGCTACGTAGCGACTGAGCGTCCGTCCCGCTCGGTCGCTACGTAGCGAACGAGCGTGCGTTCCGTTCGGTCGCTACGTAGCGACCGAGCTCTTCCGAAATGTCTATACGACACGAATCCATGCATTCTCGTCTACCCTTCGATGTTGTCTCCCGAAGACCGTAGCGAACCCATTTCATGTTTTCCGCCATTCGAAGTCATCAATCAAACTATACGATAAAAACCGCGGAAAGTTTGTTTTTATCGAAAGAAGTCGTAATAAACGCTTCAAGTCGAAAGACGGCCTAAAGGGACCTAAGGCATGACTCGAAGCCTACCTTACGATTTCTTAACCAGCTGCCCGTAAACCGTGGGACGGTTTACGCTTGGTTCGCAAGGAAAGATAAGTGTCAAGTTTCCGCCGATAAATACGAAACTTTGAAGATAATTACGAAGATCGGGAAAAATGGAATATCTCTATTTTTAGGCTGTGACGGCTTAAGGGCAGAAGGGGAAAGCGTAAACCGACCTAGGAGCGAATATATAAGGAGTCCTAGGCGAGAGGCGTGGGGGACAACTTTTTAGACTCAGAACTCTCGGTACCTAGAAACTCTAAGGCATTATTCTCGACATGCTCTGTTTCCATCACTGGTACCCGATTACCAGACGAACGTGCACAAGCAGTTCGATCTCTTGGTTCACTCTTGAACTACGTTCGGCTTGATCCTCGAAAGGGGTACGTAGGCAGCCTTTCATAAGGTTCAGTCCGAAATCAATCAAAAACCTTTTCTGTATTTTCTTCGTCTTTTGTTATCGAGCTGCGAGTCAACTAGGTTTGAGGTTTTAGGCCGCTAGAACTAGGTAACTCGCTGACAGCCTTTGCGGCCAAAGCTTTTATGATCTCTTGTAATGATCGCATTGCTCTCACGCGGACTCGAAATAAGATCTATTGTTTTCTCTAAACTCGTTTGTTATCTTTTCATGATTTCCGCATATATTTGGTCACTTGCCGTTGGCTCTCGCAGAGATCCGGGACCTCTGGGAAATTAGGGTTTTCCTAGTTTCCTAATTTAAACGTAAATCGACAGTGCGAATTTTGGTTCCCACATAATATGCTCCCTGCCTGAGAGTGAGCGTGTAAGCTCCTCAGGCAGTACCTTTGCATTATATGTAATATTATATGTAATATGCTCCCTGCCTGAGAGTAAGCGTGTAAGCTCCTCATGCAGCACCTTGCATTATACGTACTTCGTATCCCTCATGGGAGTAGGCTCTTGAGCAGGAGTACTATATTTGACCGCATACTATGGCTTGCTAGCCCATTCCTGCGATTGTCAAATATTTTCCATGCGTCATATGTGTGGTTTCCACTTATGCACAAGATCACAAGATCTAGTAATCCCTTTTATTGATCTGGAGGCATGGATGGATGCAGGGGTCGGAGCCGGAGCTTCTCTCAACAGGAACCTGGAGGCCGGTGTCCTGCACGAGGCCTAGATGATATTTCCCAACCAGTTTTCCCATTATTTCTCGATTTCGTCCTCGAACTCGGGGAATAACCTGTGCACTCAAGTCAACCGGAGTTGCTCATTCTCAGCAGGCTTCCTCTGGGCAGGACATCGCTCCAGTAATCCTTCTTTCCCAGGTTCTTCTTAGGTCTGGACCGCGTTCGAACCGGAGGAGAACAAATTTGCCCGGGATAGACCGGGGTCTAGTAGACGTTTCCAGGTCCTAGACTTTCTTAGAGATGACCCGGCGAGGTTCAGGACCTTGGTTGCATTTCATTGGATCTCAAGACTTATTCATGGGGCTCATGGCCTGAAGTAGTTCTCTCCTGGTTGGCGCAAAGCCTGATGGAGAGAAGTTCGATGCTTCAGTGGGCATCAACGTCAGCTTGCCATGTTTGAAGAGGCACTGATCTCCATACGCTCGCAGCGGACGTATCCGCGGCCAACGCACCAGCCAACGCCGCGGTGCTCGAGGAGTTTTAAAAGATGTTCGCCACCTACGAAAAAAGGTCGGAAGAACAGGATAAGCTCGTGAGCACCTTGACCAAAAAAGTTGAAACTTTAATGGCAAGGACTCGAGCAATCCGCCACCGTGGAACCACTAAAGTCCGCAGGAAAAGACTCGACTTTGCGACCCCACTCAACAGGCCTGGAGCCGCCCAGGAACGACCTTCGGGTCAAAACCCCAGTGAGAAGTCTCCCGTCAAAAGGGGAAACTCCGAATGCCCTCCGCCTCCCGCGAAGGCTTTGGAGGACAACGGAGTCGAGCAAGTCGACCTGGATCCTAGCGATGTCTCCAACAATACTGATGAGGACGCCGACAGACATCCAAGAAGGAGCAGAAGCCGATTCACTCGGGAAAGCTCTCCGTTCGACAAACCAATGACAGAAGATGAGGAAATCTTCTATTGGAACGAACAGGAAGAGCTGGCTGAAAAACAAACCGAGCTCACTCGCAGTAAACGCCGACAAGTGCGGAAACCTGCTGACGAGACGTCGGATATACGCGATCTTCGCGACTATATCACCAAGACTACAGCAGAAGTAAGAGCCGTAAAATCTCAAATCCATCACGCTACGAGCGCGGCCCCCGAGATCGACAGACTGCTGGAAGGGGCTCGGAAGACCCCTTTCACCGCTCGCATCTCAGATACGAGGGTATCCGATCCAGTAAAAATCAAAGTACCGAAGTATGATGGTACGACCAATCCGAGAGCGCTCCTTCAGGCTTTCCACATCACGATGGGAAGAGCGACGCTGAAGGACGGCGAGAGAGACGCCGGCTACTGCCGCCTGTTCGTCGAGAATCTAGAAGGAGCAGCCCTCGAATGGTTCGCGCGCCTTAAACGAAACTCTATCGGGAGTTTCCGACAGCTCGCATCGGAATTTCTCAAGCAATACTCTATGTTCATAGATAGAGAAACTTCCGATGTCGATCTCTGGAGTCTGTCCCAGAGGGAAGAGGAACCCCTCCGCGAGTTCATCAGCCGGTTCAAGTTGTTAATGTCCAAGGTCAGCAGGATAAGCGACAAGGTGGCCATCGATGCGCTCAGAAAGGCGCTCTGGTACAAGTCGAAATTCAGAAAATGGATATCATTCGAAAAATCGCGGACGATCCAAGACGCCCTCCACAAGGCGAGAGACTACATCATGACCGAGGAAGAAACGAAAAATCTTATCGCAGAAGCATAAGTCGGCGAGATCGTCCTCGAAAGATGTAGACCTGAAAACAAGGAAGAAGAACCCTCGTAACGACAAGTATGTCCATCACGAGGGGGAAGAACTCCAAGGAGAGCATAATTACGCAATCGGCTAAGACCAGGGCCGAACCACAGGTAATACGTGGACTCGCAACCAAGGATATGATGAAAACACCTTCTGCGAGTTCCACCAATCCCGAGGACACTCCACGACTAACTACAAGGTCTTGGGAGCGAGGCTGGCCGCGAAGCTACTAGCCGGAGAGCTCTCGGAATTGACCAGCGTGAAAGATCTCATCCTCGAGACCGATCGCTCCCCGAAGCCGGACAGAAATCTTCCCGCGGAGAGATCTCCCCAAAGAAACCAATCTGGAGATAAACGCGGCAGGAGGCCAGACGACAAAGGGAACGATAACAATCGTCGTAGAGTCAACATGATCATCGGAGGATCGCAATTCTGCAACGATACGGTTTCGGCCATCAAGGCTTACCAGCGGAAGGCGGAGTCAAGCGTGAACTGGCCTACATGGTCTCCTACCCGAGACGATCAGAATTGCTCAATCACCTTCACAAAGGAGGAAGCCGGTGGGATCGATCAGCCTCACTACGATCCGCTCGTCATAGACCTCGTCATACGAGATTTGGAAGTCGGAAGAGTACTCATTGACACGGGAAGCACAATCAATGTAATCTTCCGTGACACTCTCAATCGGATGAGCATTGAACTCGGAGAAGTAACTCCAACTCCGAAACCGCTCACAGGCTTTTCTGGCGAAGTATCGATGACCCTCGGATCGATTCAGCTACCTGTCATGGCCAAGGAGGTCACAAAAGTTGGAGAGTTCACGGTAGTCGATCACCCTGCCATCTATAACGTGATCATGGGAACCCCATGGCTCAACGCTATGCAAGCTGTTCCATCGACGTACCCCCTGGGCGTCAAATTCCCGACCCCAAACGGAGTCGCAGCTATCTGGGGATGTCAGAAACAGTCGCGACTGTGCTTCCTCGCAGAACACAAGTTAAGACAGATTACAACCTCTGCAACGGCAAATCGCAAACGCACGAAGATCGATAAATCTTTGACCAACAACGTTTCGAGAAAAGACGATTTCACATCGTCTGCCGACGCAGACGCTTCGGGTGTCGAAACTCAACATGAGTCCGAAGCCGACACTACAACTCAACCAGAACATCCGGAAGAAAACACTGACCCTGCCACGATCATCTCGATCAAGGCGGTCAGCATGGCGACAACCGCCGAGTGAAAATGCTCGCGGAGCCAAACAAAACTACGAGATGGCTTGATCCTCGAAAGGGGTACGTAGGCAGCTCGTCGAAGGACGAGTTCAGCTATCCCCCTCTCCAAAAAGAGGGGGGGGGGGAGAGTGGGTGCGTATACTCGTATACTCCCACATAGGAAAAGATGCGTTATTGTAATCGAATTCTATAGAGATTTCGATTATTTTTACGAAATATGCGTTGCTCTTTTTAAAAGACAAAATCGCAAAACAATCTCACTTCAGCACCAAAAATATACGTATAGTCTTCGAAATAACTGCGAGACGTCGCCAAGTTAAAAATCGAATTGATGCGAACAAATTGTCTGAACGCGACCACTACAAATCTTACACTCCGTTCGTACATCAGCCGTCTTAAACAAACACAAGGACGAAATCGCGCTACAAAAAAATCCGAAATTTTGGTCTAGCACTTCCAGTCTCTGGAAAGATGCTCGATTCGTACCATACAAGTCATATAAGCCGAGAACCTATCGCGGACTTTAAATCGGTACGAATCAGGTAGAAATCGCAACAGGAAAACCGATAGCCGGCAAGTCACCGCACAAACCTTAAAACCGAGAGTAAACCTAGGTCTTGCCCTAAACCCATCGCACTGGTCTCAAACATCTCAAAGACATGATATCTAAACGATACGAGATTCCTAAAACATGTCTCTTCGTTCATATCTCAACGTTCCCAAAAAATCGTAAATAATTTTTACGAAAACTCACGTCTCGAACGAACTAACAGATTGAACGCCTCAACGAAGATAAATATGAGACGACAACTCATGTTCACTTCAAACCCACTCTAAACAAAGTAACTCAAACAAACATCCATTACATAAACCGCATAGCGGGTTCAAAGCCACCAACGGCCAATCCCGACGAAAACGGCCAAAATAGGCCCGTACAAAGTTCGAAAGCCATACTCGGCCAGACATACATAAACAAATGCCACACTCGACCGCTAAATACTAGATAAAGGAAAAAAAAACTCATTAAAACCCTCACAGATCGAAGTTAAAACTCCCGGACAAGGAGGCTCCGAATGCATCCGCGGGAAAGTTCACTTCCTCGTCGTCACCGGCAAAATCAGTCGTAGTTTCTACGGTATCAGGGGAAACCGGAATGGGATCCCAGAATCTCTGAATCTTCCCATCGATCGGAAGAATGGTCGCCTCAGTGTGAGCATGATCCTTCATGCCACCCTTCATTAACTCCATCTCCCTTTCGAAAACGTAGTCATCTTCCTGCGTCTTCCAAAGACTCCCGACGGAGCCACGACACTCACGGAAGTCGCCCAGCGAGTTGGAAGCGCCCTTGAGATTCCCGTACTCAATCTGGAATTGAGAAGCGCGAGTCTTCATCACCTCGACGATTTCCCTCTTGCCCTTCCGGTCCGCCCTACGAACAGCCCTGGCATGATCACAAGCAAGTTGAGCGTCTCGCGCTAGCATCTCGTCTCGCATGCGAGCAAGATCCTTTTCCGCCTTCCCCGCCTTAAAGCGATAGATCATGGCCTCTCTATGGCTCGCCTCGATGGCCGATCCAAAGAAGTTCAAACCCTATAAAACCGATTGACACGTTATAAGCAAATAATAATAATAATGATCGTCAGAATTCTTAAAGTTTATACCCCGTAAATTATACGAGATCCTTCCGCAACAACTTTCGGCCTCCCTGACTCGCTCGTGGCCTGAGGAGCGTCAACGCCCGATGGAAGACCAGCGAAGAAATCATCGAAGTCCGGAATAGGAACCTCGCTCGTACCGCAAGGTTCGGATCCAATCCTGGAAGCATGCAGTCGTCCACCGAAAACTCCAGGTCGCCGAGATCAATATCTTTCCCCTTCGAAGAGTTCGGCCCCGTCACAATCGTGGGAGAAGCGTTGGGACCTTGGTCTTCAGATTCGGAATCACTCCTTGCTTCTCCGCCCAAAGCAGGACCAGGATGCGCAAAACTCAGCGCCTTTCGAACTCTCTTCGGCGTAAAGGAAGTCCAGAAAAAAGGACCGTTCCTGAGCAGATCCCTCATCGCAATAATGTCCTCAGGAAACGGAGCAAGAGGGTTGATAAAAGGACGATCGTTCGGCAACCTCCGAAACAGTGAGATACAACTCTCCTCAACGGATGCCGCGTCTACACGGACGAAGAAGAAAATCTTCCTCCACGAGTTGAAGTTAGAAGCGAACCCCTTTACCACTGACATGAAGTTCCGAGGAACTAGCCTGTACGTGTCCGTGTCCCGGATGATCTGTAATCGAAGAAGCTCTTCGAAATGATCAACGGTGAGAGAGAGAGACCATGCTCGTAGCTCAGGACCAGGATCCCTATGAGGTGCTGGATGCTAAGAGGATTCAGTTGGCTTATCTCCACCCCGAAACGACCCAACACACAGACGATGATCTAGGGGATCGGGAACCACAAACGGCAACGCACTACAAATGCCTCGTAACAAGTAAAGAAGCCCTCTGGGGGACTACTAGCGCATTCTCCTTGACGAGGAACCCTGAATTCCACCGCGTCCAAAATATTGTAGAACGACCGCATGACCTCGAGGAATTCACTAGTACTCCTACTCGGCGCACCTGCCTCCACCGGGCGATGGTTCATGACCGGAAACGATTTTTCTTTGGGAGGCGTGATCGAACCGTAACACGCCACCCACCATGCCTCGTTCTCGGCTGGGTCTACCGAATGAGGAACAAATTCCATCTTCGGCACTCGAAGCTCTTCAAAAACGTTCACGGGCAAGGATCCTTTCTTCGAACTCCTCTTCTTACTCGACATCTCGTGTTTTTTCTTTTTCTTTAAAATCAAGAAGGAAATGACAGAGAGAAAGAGAAAGAACTTTTCAAGAAAAATCTCTCTATGAGAATGAGTAAGTATGAAGATTGTGAAGAAGTTACCTCCTTATAGGCATGAGAAATAACTATTTACTTGCGGATTTTTGGACACGAACTTCGCCAAAATACACCAATCTCGTCCAAACTCGCCATACCACGCATGGGGACCTCGCTAGAAATCCACGTTCCCAACGAGCTGGGGGGCTAACTGTTGGGGTCAAAAACGGTTACGACGAAGTTAACGTCCAAATCCCCGAAGAAGAAAAATTTAGAAAACTTCTTCGACAAATACTTTTTCGAAATAGATTCTTCTTTACGAAAAAGCTTTGCGGAAGAAACGCGAGTCATCGGACAAGAGCTCAAAAAGGATCGTTACGCAGCGACCAAACACGTGCTCCGCTAGGTCGCTACGTAGCGACCGAGCTCGAACCAAAGTTTTGGTCGCTACGTAGCGACCGAGCTCTTCCAAAACGTCGATACGACATCAGTCCATGCATTCTCATCTACCCTTCGATGATATCTCCCGAATACCGTAGCGAACCCATCTCATGTTCCCCGCCATTTTTAAGTTATCAATCAAACTTTACCGTAAAAACCGCAGAAAGTTCATTCTTTATCGAAAGAAGCCGTAATAAATGCTTTGAGTCGAAAGACGGCCCAAAGGGACCTAAGACATGACTCGAGGCCCAACTTACGATTTCTTAACCAACAGCCCGTAAACCACATGTCAGTTTACGCTTGGTTCGCAAGGGAAGATAAGTGTCAAGGTTCTGCGGATAAATACGAAATTTTGAAGATAATTACGAAGATCGAAAAAAATGGAATATCTCCATTTTTATGCTATGGCGGCTTAAGGGCAGAAGAGGAAAAGCGTAAACCGACCTTGGAGCCAGTATATAAAGGGTCCTAGGCGAGAGGCATGAGGGAGGACTTTCACAGCAAACTTAGCACTTAGAGCAATTTTATGCAATTTTCCGTTTTTGTTATTCGAGCTGCGACTCAATTAGGTTTTTGCCGTCTTAGGGTTTTAGAACTAGGAATCTCGCCGACATCTCTCGTGGCCCAGGCACTTACCTTGTTGTAAACGCTCAAACGCAGATTCGGAATAAGAATTATCTTGCTCTCTTTTTCGATTTCTTATTTCATTACTGTTCTCGTTTCGTGTTCTGATTGCTTGGCGTGTGGTATTAGCAGATATTCGGGACCTCTGGAAAATTAGGGTTTTCCTAGTTTCCTTATTTAAACGGAAATCGACAGTGCGAATTTTGGTTCCCACAAACATACGCTCTGACTCTAGGATGGAGAAGTTTTGTACTAGGTAGTAGTCGAGTGAAGACCGCGATTTTTCTCATTCCTTCTTCGGGAGGAATGAGATCCTTTGTTGAGGCGTGGAGGCCGATTCTTTGTCGTACTTCCCCTGAGGTATCGACGTACGTCGTGTAGGAACTCGTAGTTCCTGATGATTCTTCTCTGGAATCTAAGGCTCCTAAGGGCTTCATGTTCTGATCCTGTTGGACCTGTAGATTTATCCCTGGGAACCTGGAGGTTTCGAGGAATTAGTGCTCTGACACAGGAGGATCTATAGATATTGCCCCCAGAGGTGAATATTTGTTTTGCAGTCTCGAACCCAGAGTCTCTATTGACTTAATACAACATCGCACTCTGTCCTCCAGAGATGGACCACTCTCGAGGTCGATTGGATGTGGGCTGTTGTCGAGATAGCACCCGTTCCCATCTGTGGAGCCATTCGGAGTGCCTTCAAGATCTATGGGAGAACTTCGTGGTAATAAAACTTTTGTGGCACGCGAGGTCCTACAGTTTCTGGTACTCTTAGCTGGTCTCATTTCTATTTTTTCATTTTGGATGTATCTTCTCGAAATCCGGCGATTGCGGAAATATCCTCCTGAGGTCCGGAGGATCTAGAATTTATCCTCCTGAAACATGGAGGTTTGTGGGCTTAGTACCTAGAAACTCGGAGTTCGTGGAACTGATTCTCTTGGAACCCGAAGGTTTTGGGGTAGACCCTTCTGAAACATGGAGGTTCCCGGATGCTTGCGAGCTCCTCTGTCTACCTTGCCAATGACCTTTGTACCTCTGGCGTATGGAGCAATATTTTTGCTCTTTGCCCCAGGACGGCACTCCCTGTGTGCTTCTGTTCTTTCAAGTAAAGCAACAGTACTTCTCCGTCCCTGGGCTTGGAGAGTATGGGTTGACGTGGTCTCATGTGATTTTGGAAACATATTGGTCCATAGGAAGGAATTGACCTGGGTTTGGAGTCGGAATCCGTTTTTTGGACAGCAGGGGTTGGCGTATTCTATCGTGTGCTCAAGAGATGATTGATCATACACGAATATTGATTTTCTCATATTCCTTGGATTTCCTTCTTTGCAGGCGTCGTTCGATGACTCGTTCTAGCTGCTCTCTGCCACCGCTTGGGTGAGTCACTCTCAACGTTTCACGATGTCTTTTAACGTCCAGGCTGCTCTCTGCTTCCCCTTGGGTGAGCCACTCTCAGCATTTTCTGGACGTCATTCGATGACTCGTCGCCTCGTCTTGAATCTCCGTTGCCACGGGCATGTTGATGGTAGTTGTTGATGCGTGTAGCCCCGTGGGTTAACGCTTAGTGCATATGCCCCTGCTTTCCTTGTGTTCGTTGTTGGGGAAAAATACTCAGGTATTGAATTCCTCAGACCCCAGGCAGGACACCGGCCTCTGGATCCCCGCTGGAAGGAACCCCGGTTCCCAGGATCCCAGCTAGAAGGAACCCCTGTTCCCTGCTGTGGAGTTTTTTGGGTCTGATCCCAGGATCGCCCCCCTTCCTCCGGGAAAGGGAAAACTTCCGATAAGGAGAACCTTCCATATTTACGAATATGGAAGAGTTTAACCTACTCCAACCGACTAAAGCCCGCCTTAGGAAGACTATATAAGGGGAACCCAAACCCTAAAGCAGAGGATCGACACTTCAAGACTTGGAGACTGGGGCTAGACGGCTAGAATTAGGGTTCTTACTCAAATCATTGTAATCCTAGTTTGTCTACTCAATAAAACGTCTCTTCAAGTCTTTATTTCTACTACATCTCTCAAAATCAACACAAACACTAGTCTTGTCCATCGTTCTTTAGTACTCACAAAGATCCTACACAAAAATCCCCTAACAGTTTGGCACTAGAAGGAGGGGGGTAATCTAAACTATGTGATAATGGCGGTGGACGAGAACGACGAGCTACCTGAAGCTACCCAGAGAGAGGCTGAACTCCAAAGACAAATCGATGACCAGCAAGGTCAAGTAACCAGTTACATAAAGCTCGGGAAGAGACCAATCCCGAGTTTTCCTTGGAGTTTCATATCCTAAAGGAAAAATTCAACGAACACTCCAAGCAACTGAAGTAGAGCGCCGAGAAGCTGAGCCAGCTCGAATCGGAGAATCTTACCCTCCGAGACGAGAACCAAGCCCTTAACGCAGCGAGCAACAAGAAGCGTCGATTCCGGACTCAGGTTCGCCCTATGCTGCCTCTGGAAACACCTAACTCCGGGACAGGCGCGAGTCTCCCGACTGCGGCGCATGGAGGAGAAGCATCTACGCGAGAAAAGGCCAATGACGCTCAGACCTATGACGGGGAGGACAGCGACTCGGAGCCCGAGCCTGATAAGGAAGCATCAGACAGAGCAGCAAGAGCGGAGTCTCCTATGATCGCTCACCTTCACCAGATGTTCTCTTATAGGCTCGACGCCATGCAATCCTTGGTGGAGAGACTCCCAGGGATAGCTCCCCCCATACAGAAGAGCAACCCCGATTCCTACGCCGATACTCCCTTCACGGATGAGATCACCTTGATCGAGATTCCCAGGAAGTTCACTTTCCCCAGCATAAAGGCGTATAACGACACCACTGATCCGGACGACCACGTCGGCCAATACAGACAGAGGATGCTCGCCGTAGCACTCCCAAAAGGGTCACGCGAAGCTACCATGTGCAAAGGTTTCGGCTCCACTCTGACCGGACCTGCTCTGCAATGGTATATCAACTTACCCTCCAGGTCCATAGCCCCCTTTGCGGTTCTCAGCGAAAAGTTCGTGGAGCAATTCGCCAGCAGCAGGGACCTGGAGAAAACCTCTGACAGTCTCTACGAAATTTTCCAGCACCGAGCAGAACCCCTGAGAGGCTACATAGCCCGCTTCAATCAAGAAAAGGTGGCTATCCGCGAATGCAGTATCCCCACTGCTATCTCTGCTTTCAAGAGGGGTCTGCTCCCCGACGGTGACCTCTAGAAGGAGCTGACCAAATACCAGTGAAAAACCATGGAAGACGTCCTATCTCGAGCCTGGGCGCAGGTCAAATGGGAGGAAGACATCGCCAGCCGTGCCAAGGCGCAACAAAAGCAAGATCCCAAGATGACCAGACCAGACCGAACAGAGCGAGACGAGAAACCCTCTCAAAGACCAGCTAGGGACTTCGGGAATCGAAACCGGGGCAGGTACCAGAACCGGCCAATCGAAACCGGGGCATGTACCAGAACCGGTAAATTGAGAAGGCAGAAGGGATGGCAGTGTCCACGTGGCCAAACATCTCTCACCTCTCCGTCTCAAGGCCGGAGCTTATCAATGTTCAGAGGCAGATGGGACAGCAGGTCAAGTGGCCTCAGAAGATGAAAGCCCCCGACCTTTCTGGAGCCCTGGCTTCTGGTGCGACTTCCACCGAGACCACAGTCACAAAACGGAGGACTTCGTCGCACTAAAGATTGAGGTCAACGAGCTGCTTAGAAAAGGGTACCTCAGGGAGTTCCTTTCCGAGAAGGCCAAGAGCCATCTAAGCAAGAAGACAACGGGTAAGCCCACTGAAGCTGCTCCCGTCTCGCCACCGCGACAGGACCGAGTGATCCATGTCATCTCGGGCGGTTCGGAAATCAGCGGCATAAGCCATGCAGCCGTGAAGAAAAGCACTTGGAACGCCAAGCACGGCCTAGAGGCAGCTAAGCCAAAACGCCTGCTCCTAGGAACAAACGAGATAAGTTTCACAGCCAAGGAGCAGGAGAAAGTCCTTACTCCTCACCACGACACCATGTTTATCTCGCTCTCTGTAGCGAAATGCCTGGTAAAAATGATAATGGTAGATAATGGAAGCTCAAGCAACATCATCTTCCAGGCCACATATAAGGACCTGGGGCTGGACGAAGGCGCTCTAACTCGAAGGACAACCCCCCTTATAGGGTTCAGCGGGGAGGTCAATGATGTTAAGAGTTTTCGAGACTCTTAATCAAATGTTATAGTATAAAGGATGTCAAACCAGTTCTAAGTGATTCTAAAGCAAAGGGAATGCAAGACCATGCTTAATCTAAATGCTATCAATTGGCATGATGATTTTGAACTAGAATACTACTAAAATGCAATAAAGAACAAAGCTTTTCATTCTTATGAGATGGGAGAATTCATGGGCTAAGGGAATTGACCTTGGGTGATCAAGTTTCAATCAAAAGGTAGTATCTTTCAATCAATCTATTAACCTTAGACCTAGACACAATCCTAAACAAACTCTATCTCTAGATGAATGCTCATTCACTAAGATAATTCAAGCATCAAATTTCTTTGGTTGAATATTATCTAAGCAATCATTAATTTCAAGTCCATTAGCCATCTTAACACCTTTAACATCAAATCTTTTTGGTAAAGAATGTTAAAAGCTTAGTAGAGTTGGTTCATGCATTTCATCGAACACCTTTCGGGTGTGAAATGCCTAAAGCTCAACTTTATAGAGGCCAACTCTAAAACTTTATTAAAGCACTTTACTAGCAAGTAACAAGAAGGATCTGTGCTACAACACCTTAGATCTAGCCTAATCACCCTTAGTCTCCCTAACTCATGAATCCAAATATGACTACTCACTAATCTTCATGATAAACCCAAGAATCAATGATGATTTGGTGTTAATCATGATTAGTGATCAAATTAACTAAGCAATCCCAAAAGATAATGATCAAGATTAGGTCTTTTACCTAAAGGTTCCTTTTTGATTAGATAGAAAATAAGATGCCCCCAACCTTGGGATTACAAGAGTATTTATATGTCTTTGGAAAACCTAATGGTTTCCATTAAGAAGTCTAAAAAGCCCTTTAAAAACATTAAAATTCGACTAAGGATAAATCTCGACTCGGGTAGAGACGATCATGCGGATCATGCGAGCGGGTACAACATCCCGCGTCTTCGTCCCCGCGTGATCCATTGATGGTATCTCTTCGACAACGCGGGTAAGGGAACCCGCGCCGCTCCACCCCGCGTCGCGGTGTCGTCTCGCTTCTCCAACTTCGTGCGAGCGGGTACAGCATCCCGCGTCGTCGTCCCCGCGTGATCCATGGACGGTTTCTCTTCGACAACGCGGGTAAGGGAACCCGCGTCGCTCCACCCCGCGTCGAGGTGTCGTCTCGCTTCTCCGACTTAGTGCAAGCGGGTACAGCATCCCGCGTCGCTCAAGCCGCGTCGGAGCTCTCCGTTGCTTCATGTCAACGCGGGTTAGTGAACCCGCGTGGTACAACCCGCGTTGCAATCATCTATACTCGACCAAACTTCATTCTTCATCTCTTTTCGAACCACAATGCTTCTAAACACCTCCAATCACTCTATGAGATACTCCATTACCTGATTAAGACATATGAATGCAATATGGATCCTAAAGATGCTAAATTCCTAATCTATATGATCAATATGTGCAAATTGGAGATTTAAAACAATGCAAATATGCAAGATATTAACTCCCCCAAACTTGTTCTTTACTTGTCCTCAAGTGAACTTGCAAGAACTCATATAGGAGAGAGGTTTGAAGGTGGGAACTCATAGCCAAAAGTAACACTTCCTAGCATTCAACTTAACATCCTAAAGAAACATAGCATATAGCATGAGCAACTCTCTTATTATACTCTACCTTCTCTAGGCCTATCCATACTCTTATGCCTCTACACAAGTTGCAATACTCATCAACCAAAAAGTTCTTTAAACCAGCTCTCACATTGATTCACACACACACACAAGGTGAGTTCTCACAAATAGGCACATGATCTCAATCATTTGGCTAGGTAAGCAATGGTCTAATATGAATGAAGATAAGAGTTCAAATGTTATCATTTCAAGGTGGTTATCACTCAATAACAAGGAGCTTGATCATTATGCAAAATTTATCTAAGACTAGAACCAACTCATGCATACATAGATTCATTCTCATGATTCTACCCTTTTTTTTTTATAAGTGATCACAAGATCTACCCTTTTATCATCATCTCAAAACCAAAATAACACCCATTCACATCACTCACCCAATGAACAACTCTCTTTTTCTTTTGACTCAACCAACTAGGGATTTAATTAACATTTTACAAGCTCTAACTATTTCTCATTTCCTTCCCCACCTTCTCTTTGATTCTTCTCTCTTTTTTTTTTTTTTATTTTATAAGGGGGAAGGTTCTTTTGTACATAATCTAGAGCTTCATATTTTCCTTTTGTCCCTAGAGTTTTCTTTTCTATTGACACTCTTTCGTTCATCTTTCTCATATTTCTCACTCCCCAAACCCAAGATATTGAAATTTAGAACATACAAACCCCTCTCACCATTCCCAAATGCTAGCTCATTTTGCTAGCAAGAGATGAGAACCAATCTATGTCGCCTCCAATACTCTCAAAATTTTGCACATGACAAGCTATCAAAAGAGGCCTCACTCATGCAATTCACTGTTTGGTCTCAAAGAATGGTTAGGGTTGTAGGGTGTGGAGTGCCATTTGGGTTAACAAATATTGATATAAAGGAATAAGATAATCCAAATGTGTATGAGATCCATGATCAAGTGTGCAAATGCCCATATGCAAGAGAGATTAAGTTCATTCAAGCCAAGTTCAGATTGTAGCTGATCTTAAGAACAATGCCAATATCAAGCTGATCTTAAGAACAATGCCAATATCAAGCAAGCAAACAAGTTTCAAGAAGATTTTTCAAGGCTCGAAACGTGCAAGGCTTTCAAGAGATGCTTAAGCTACTTGATATGTTTAACTAGGGTGTCACTTTGAGTTCTAGACAAGAGTTACTTTACAAGGCATTTTAAATCATTGTTCCAAATGCAAGTGAATGCAACCTATATGCTCTAGACTCAATCCTAAAAGTGCAAGTGATGCAACTACATGTTTCTTTTTGTGTTTTTCAAATTTTTCAATTTTTTTGGTTTTTCTATGCATATATGTATGTACAATGCAATGCGTGAGACTCAAATCATCAAAGAAAACATGATCAAATACTTGGTACCTCCCCCAAACTTAGTTCACACAGTCTCTGTGTTAGGAAGTTAAAGGATATACCGAAAAGAGAGATAAATGCAAAGAAAAACTGGTATATACAATGGAAAGGTGGAGGAGTACCTCAATAGGGAGCGTGGGAAGAGGCTGATGCCTCATCCTCGGTGTCAGCTTCCTTATCTGTCGAGGCAAGGGATGGAGATTTGTTTCCTGAATCGGATGGTTGAGCTGGTGGGTTTCTCTTCCGGCGGAGCAGCTGTTTCTTGGTGGCGGGAAACTGAGTGCCAAAGGATCTATTGGGGGCTGCGGCTGGGGGGTAAGGAAGTGAAAGTGTGATGATGAGCATCTTGCCACAGCTCCTCTAGTCAGTATATCAGCCACCTTCTTCATGAACTGAGCTGAAGCTTCTGCTTGCCTCTCCACAGTCTTACTCAACTCCTTACATTTGTCCTTGAGCTTGATGATAGTTCTGTCCTGAGCTTTGTTCCACCTTTGGAGGTTGCCAATATGCTCATGAGCTTGGCGAAGGGGACCATTGGGTAAGGCTCCAGGACGTTGCTCAAAGTGGTAACGAGGAGGACCATAGAGGAGCTCAGAGTTTAAACCGGAAGTGTCCTCTTGGAACACACCACATCTATCTGCAGTCTTCTTCTTCTTGGGAGATCTCATGGGGCCTAGAGGACCATGGGGTCCAAGGAGGTGTTCTTCCCCAATATCAAAGCTAATAGCTCTTGGTCGCGTCAAGCTCGTGAGGTCCCAATTTGGGAGAAGCACTTCAACCTTCTTTGTAGACTGTAGGTAATAGTAGACACAAGTTCCATCGAACCTTCCACTGAAGTACTGAGCTTCAAGTAGCTTCCATCCATGAAAGCGGGACCAGTTGGATCATCTTCTAAGGGTATATCCTTGAACTTAATCAATGGAGTTATCAAGCCACCAATTCCAATCTGAGGTTCCGAGTCACTCGTTGTCCAAGCCCACTCTTTGTAGTGGATGAGGCGCTTCACAAAGAATCCCACCATTCTAAAATTCTTGTAGAAATCAGTGCTGACAAGAGGCAACTGAGATGGGTGAGCATAATGTTGGACGGTTTGGTGAAGAAGTTGTAGCTCCTCATCATTAACAGTGCTTGGTTCTTTCCTTGGGAAAATGGTGTGGACAATCAACCGGTGGAGATAGCGCACGGAAGGATGGCGAATGGAGGCGTTCTTGTCGCGGCTTGCCTTGCAACTCTTCCCCGCCAACACCTTCCAAACCATTTTGGCAATGTTCTCCTCCTTAGTTGCATCATAAGGTATGGGGATAGATGATTCCTCCAAATCCTTAAGACCAAGTGCTTGTCCAATCTCCTTGATGGTCATGTAGTAAACCTTCCCATGGATCTTGAATTTGATTTTTCCCAATCCTTGCCTCACATGTTTGGTGGTGTGAAAGGTGGCCTCTAATGATGCCAAGAACTGACATGACTCATCTTCATAGGTAGGATAGACCATAGTGAAGAAGCTTTGCATGTTTCTTGTCCTCAGGTTTTACCACTAAAACCAACCGCAAGTGCACGGTAGTGCGCAGTAGTATTTAGGGATTGAATTCCACAGAGACCAAGGTTACACTATGAATCTATTAGAGTAAAGTCAAGCTAGAACGAAAAATGATTGTTTGTTTGGTAGCTTTTAATTGTCACAACTTGTAAATAAATTGAGATGAAATTTAAATTATAGATTAAAACGTTAGGCATCGGGTAATTCTGGGGAATGACATAAATCGAGAAACAAATATTAAACAAGGGGTATGTTTAAGAACCGTTCTTGAACTCAAACAGCTTAAGTAATTTAGCATACTCTCGCAATACTAAATCCTATGTTTTAGAATCTTAAATATCAACTCTCGCCATATTCATAATTCTAAACATGCATTTGAACAGGTTCAATTTGTTCACAAATTCCATAACAACAACTCTCGTTGGTTACGAAGACTTGCTCATCTAGATTCTTTTCAGGAGTTTAACTATCACTTTTGGTGTGTTGAACTTCCTAATGATCAAGAACTAGGTGTACCTTCTAATTCAAGCTTTAAGATCGATCTAGATGAAGAACTAAATGATTTACCCTTTTTCTTTAACACATCAGTTTCATGGATTCATGGATTCCTTTGAATCACCCTAGCGTAACTAGTAGATTACTCACACATGGAACCAAAAACAGAATTCATAATTGACATTATAAGAGAAAATAAAGAAAACAAGAGGGTTTAGAAGCTTCTCTGGGAAGAGAAAGGGATTCTCTTCTTCTTCTACAAACTTCAGACTCAAACAAATCTTCAAACTAGAAAAACACTCACAAATCTATTTTCTCTCAAGTTTTGATCTCTAAGATGGTGTCCTTTCATATGGAGCCCGTCCTCCCTATTTATAATCGGCCAAGGACCCTCCTTTTTCGACAAAGGCTCCAATTTCATCATGAAAGACGAGTGGATGCAGTAGGTGAAGTGGAGGAAGTTGGTGGAGCAGGACACAGCGAGGATGCATCGATCGATGGGTTTATGGGCTCTAACGCATCGATCGATGCATTTAAAAGAAAACTTCCGGCGCATGATCTCCCATCGATCGATGGGTTTTGATTGAAAAACCCATCGATCAATGGATTCTTTTTCTTCCTTTTCTTCGCGTCTCGGTTCGATCCGTTGTTCGTTCTTTGCTCTAACCCCTTCAGATGGATATGAAAATCCCTTGAAATTCCAGTATGCACATACCAATGGTTCCTAACGCGCTCAATCACCTATATACCTGAAACACGAACGAAGAACTACAAATAATCGAGAAAAATATAATAAAAAATATATTAACAAGTACCAAAAACCTAGACACATCAATTCCCCCAGACTTGAACATTTGCTTGTCCTCAAGCAAAGACATACATCAGTTAACCTGCAAACAACCATCTTCACCATCCTTTGGTATTAAACCACATCAGTTAGCACCAACATTTAGAAGGAACTCCACGTAATTCGACCCCAACCTTATCTCTCGACCATTTTCAGCCCACAGCTTATAAGAAGTATCCAAAGTTTCCATTGCCGACCTTTTTTAGATTTAAGGTGTGGTCTCATCATGGGGGTATCGATCAAAAGACACATGGATTCTTACTCGTTCAGGTTTTTGATTACGCGATTGGTCTTTTCTGGCTCATTTCCTCCCTTTCTTCTCGCTTCACTCAGTCAATGTCTCCCTTTATTTCAAGGGTATCATTTTATTTTTTTAATTGACTGAGATTTTTTTTTTTTTTTTTTTGACAGGCTTCCATGATTCAAGTCTTAATGGTTGGAGCCACCAAGCCCTGATCACTTCTTTTTGACCTTTATCCCCTATTATTAGCATCCTTCTATTTATTATTATTATTTTTTTTTTTTCGAAGGGGAAAGAGAGGGGAGCCAGACCGATACAGACTTCGTCTTTTAGTCCTGAAGAGGGATTCCGATCTAGTGTATACCAAGCCCCAAGATGAGAAAATTTGAGTAGATTGAGTGGTCAGTCAGTTTGGATCCTTTGAACATTCTTAAAAGCAAGGATGTTGTTGGTTGATCAATGTTTGTGGCTTTTCCATGTTTCACAGCCTGCAGTTGATAGCTGAAAGAATGGTACTCATATATTCGTTATTTGGTTTATTTAGCAAGGCAAAGCTGAATACGAATTAAAAACTACTCAAAACACAACCAAATAAAACGAAGAAACCATGTAAAAGAAATACGAACTCATAATTAAGAAAAAATAAAAAAAAACTAAGTTCAAAATTAACCGAAAAAGTTATGGCAGATTCCTAAATGGAACTATGACAAGTACCCTCCCCCAGACTTAGTTTACACCGTCCCTGGTGTGACAACATAAAATAAAACCATAAAACGTTAGAATAAAAATGAAAATAAAATAGCGCGGTCGGAAATCAAATGACAATACTGGCCGGTGATAGCTCCTACTCCTCGTCTCCTGCTCCAGATGTTCCTGCATCTTCGGGTCTCTTGGACCTCTTTCTTGCCCTGTGTGTACCACTCGAACCCAAACCAGAGCTGGATGGAGAGTTGTCCCGATGAACTACATCATCCTTTTGGCAACGACACGGCCTGATACCTGAAATGGCAGCCCAGATCTTGTGTAGCATGTCGTTGTTTGTCTTGATACTCTGATCTCTCCAATGTTGTTGCTGGCGTGAAGTGGCGTTTGGTGGAAGCTCTTGCAGCTTGTACTGGCTGGAGTGTGATGGGAGTAGCTGATGGGGTTGTGAATCATCTGGAATGGCTTGTGCAGCCTCATCTTCTCCTTCTTCATCATCCACGGCCTTGCCTTTGGTCTGATATTTTGGCGTGAAGAAGGATGGCTTGTCTACTAGTGCGGTAGCAGGGGGTAGGAACTCAACTGCAGCCTCTGAAAGTAGAGCAGTCAGGCCGATCTGAGGCAGGTGGCAGTAGAGTGTTTTCTTCGCTCGGTCCTGGAATACGTAGACGTAAGGACCATCCCGATCGATCCTCGAGTAGGGACCAGCTATGAACTCCTTATTTACTAGAGAAATGACATCCAGGTAGTTCCAAGCAATGTTGTTCGATCTTTCTAGTGCTACCTGATGGTTCTCGCTGTCTACACCCACATGTGTAAGGATCCGAGTAATCACTGCACCAAATCAACATGCACTGCTCTTGGATTTGGTTACTTTCCCCTTGTATCCTGCTAAGTTTGCGGCCAGCACCGCTCCCATGTTGAAGGCAGTAGGAGTTTCCAAATGCCAGTAGCAAATGCCTCACACCTTGGTACAGGAGGCACAACTCCCATTGCGTGACTGATGCGGCTATGGTTGTCCCGTATAGCAATGAGCCAATGAGGCGTGTGGCATATCTCAGTACTGGGTTCTGGATAAGTGACTCCTTTGTCTGAGAAGATTTATAAACCCATGTGCCAATCGTTTCCCAGAAGTTCAACAGCTCTGAAGTCCAATAAAGACCAGATGTCCTCTCCCCTGCACTCAATCCAAATAGTCCGCAGAGGTCTGTGAAAGATACCTCAAAGTATACTTTATGCACTATGAATGCCAGAAAACCTTCCTGATGGCTATCATCAGGATGGCTGACGTATGCGGATGCTATGAACTGGCGTACCAACTCCGGATAAGTGGGTTCGTTGAGGTTGCATAGTTGGCCTAGACCCATGTTCTGGAACAGCCCTTCAATGTCTGATTTGATTCCCAATATTGTCATCGTCTCAGGACATGCTTGTTGTGTAGCCGGAACGGCTACCTTCTTCATGTTGTTGTAGTGGGTGGTATCAGACTTATCCCACTTTTTTGGCCTTTGCTTCTCTCGCTGAGACGAACCCTCTTCTTGTGTGTTCTTCTTTGCTTATGTTTGTGTGCGCTTCATTCTCTGTCTTAGGGTGAAAACGAGTGTAGGAATCGGGTAGAGCTCGAAAAATCAAGTGGAATAGAACCCAAAATTGTTCAAATCGGATGATTATAGAGAGAGAAAGGGGGGGGTCGAATTTTAGGGGAAGTCGGAGGGGATGAGAGTTCTGAGGTTTTGATCCAAAAAGGTCGGGTTTTGCCTTATAATTCTGTTTCCCGCACACACATCGATCGATGCGTTTTTGTACAAATACGGATCGATCGATGCGTTTATAAAAAGGCTCCCGAGATTTTGTTTGATCCATCGATTGGGTATCCGCATCGATCGATTGGATATCCCGATCGATCGATCACTTTGTTACGCATTGGGCCATCTTAGTACAAATGTCTATCAATCGACGCGTTTATAAAAAGGCTTCCGAGATTTTGTTCGATCCATCGATTGGGTATCCGCATCGATCGATCCGGGTTTGGATCGATCGATGGAGAGGTTTTTTTTTTTTTTTTTTAAATCGAGATGAAAACTAATTCTAATTCACGCTTACCAGTGGGTTGCCTCCCACTAAGTGTTTTTTACAGTCATTAGCTTGACTTTCGGTGTGCTCTAAGCTCGAGGCGGTTCTCCGAGAGAGACATCTTCTCCTTCGGGGATTTCTGTGTAGGCTAGGTATGGCTTTAGACGCTGACCGTTCACAACAAACTCACTACCATCATGACTCCACAGCCCAACTGCTCCATAGGGCTTGACTTCTTTGATAATGAAAGGCCCGGACCATCGGGATTTAAGCTTCCGGGGAAACAACCTCAGGCGAGAGTTGAAGAGTAGGACTTGATCATTTGCAGCAAAAATCCTCGGAATGATCTTCCTATCATGATACGCCTTTGTGCGCTCCTTGTATATCTTGGAGTTTTCGAATACCATATGTCGAAACTCGTCCAATTCGTTTAGCTGGATCATCCTTCTCTCAGCTGCGGGTTTCACATCAAAATTCATCTGTTTAACAGCCCAAGCTGATTTGTACTCCAACTCCACTGGGAGATGGCATGGCTTCCCATAGACAAGGTGACAGGGAGTGGTGCCAATAGTAGAGTTGGTTCATGCATTTCATCGAACACCTTTCGGGTGTGAAATGCCTAAAGCTCAACGTTAGAGAGGCCAACTCTAAAACTGTGTTAAAGCATTTTACTAGCAAGGAACAAGATGGATCTGTGCTACAACACCTTAGATCTAGCCTAATCACCCTTACTCTCCCTAACCCATGAATCCAAATATGACTACTCACTAATCTTCATGATAAACCCAAGAATCCATGATGATTTGTTGTTAATCATGATTAGTGATCAAATTAACTAAGCAATCCCAAAAGATAATGATCAAGATTAGGTCTTTTACCTAAAGGTTCCTTTTTGATTAGATAGAAATCAAGATGCCCCCAACCTTGGGATTACAAGAGTATTTATATGTCTTTGGAAAACCTAATGGTTTCCATTAAAAATTCTAAAAAGCCCTTTAAAAAAATTAAAGTTCGACTAAGGATAAATCTTGACTCGGGTAGAGACGATCGGATCCAACCCGCGTCACTCTCCCCGCGTCGAACCGTCGTTACGCCTGCGAATCATGCGAGCAAGTACAGCATCCCGCGTCATCGTCCCCGCGTGATCAATGGACGGTTTCTCTTCGACAACGCGGGTAAGGGAACCCGCGTCGCTACACCCTGCGTCGCGGTGTCGTCTCGCTTCTCCAACTTCGTGCGAGCGGGTACAGCATCCCGCGTTGTCGTCCCCGCGTGATCCATGGATGGTTTCTCTTCGACAACGCGGGTAAGGGAACCCGCGTCGCTCCACCCTGCGTCGCGGTGTCGTCTCGCTTCTCCAACTTAGTGCGAGCGGGTACAGCATCCCGCGTTGCTCAAGCCGCGTCGAAGCTCTCTGTTGCTTCATGTCAACGCGGGTTAGTGAACCCGCGTGGTACAACCTGCGTTGCAATCATCTATACTCGACCAAACTTCATTCTTCATCTCTTTTCGAACCACAATGCTTCTAAACACCTCCGATCACTCTACGAGATACTCCATTACCTGATTAAGACATATAAATGCAATATGGGTCCTAAAGATGCTAAATTCCTAATCTATATGATCAATATGTGCAAATTGGAGATTTTAAACAATGCAAATATGCAAGATATCTGTCAAACAAACCACTGGGGAGGTAACCCTCCCCGTATACGCCGAAGGAGTCAACATGTCAACCAAGTTCCTTGTGGTAGATTGCGATTTGTCCTACAACATAATCTTAGGACGACCCTGGATCCATGGAATGGAGGCCGTCCCCTCGACTCTTCACCAAATGGTGAAGTTCCCTACGCCCTAGGGCATAAAGGCGATCAGAGGGGATCAAGAATATTCCCGCTCCTGCTATCAGACCACTCTGAAGGGGAAGACCAAGGTCTTATAGAAATTACAGAGCAAACCTACGGCTCATCACACCGAGGAACCGGAGGTAGAAGAAATGTATGAGGTGCCATTAACCGAAGGAGATCAGACCCGGCATCTCAAGGTCGGTTCCAAGCTAACCGAAGGATTGAGAAGAAGGCTGATAGACTTCCTCAGGTCTAACTCTGACTGCTTCGCTTGGTCCCACGCAGATATGCTTGGGATCGATCCAGAGATCATCATGCATAAGCTGCAGGTGGATCGCCTACATCAACCCGTCAGACATAAGAGACGGAAGTTTTCCCCTGAGAGAGATGCGATCATCAACGATGAAGTCAAGGGCCTGCTCGGAGAGGGGTTCATTCGTGAGGTGCAGTAACCAGAGTGGCTAGCCAACGTCGTCGTATTCAAGAAAAAGAATGGGAAGTGGAGAGTCTGCATTGACTTCACGGACCTCAACAAGTCCTGTCCAAACTTCCCGCTACCTCATATCGACAAGCTGGTGGATGCCACCGCGGGGCACCAGCTGATGAGCTTCATGGACGCGTTCTCCGGCTACAATCAGATACTTATGCATCCGAGAGACCAGGATAAAACATCCTTTATGACGTCCAGCAGGATCTACTGCTGTAAGGTTATGCCATTCGGCCTAAAGAACGCGGGATCGACCTATCAACGGCTGGTGAACATGATGTTCGTGGACCAAATCGGGAGAACCATGGAGGTCTACATCTACGACATACAGGTCAAATCTCTGGAAGCGGAAGACCACATATCTCACCTGCAGCAAGCCTTCTCCACCCTCAGGAAATATAACATGAAGCCGGCTAAATGCTCTTTTGGGTCAGTTCTGGCAAGTTCCTCGGGTACATCGTAACCCACCGGGGCATCGAAGCCAACCCGGAGAAAATCAGGGCCATTCATTCAATCCCTTCCCTGAAGACCGTCAAGGAGGTTCAAAAGCTAACGGGAAGGATGGCAGCCTTGGGTAGATTCATCTCCAGACTCTCCAATAAATCTCACGCCTTTTTCAGAACTCTCAAGAATCCGAAGGATTTCCAGTGGACGGGAGAATGCGAATCCGCTCTCCAAGAGCTAAAATCGTATCTTACCACTCCCCCTCTCCTGTCTAAGCCACTACTCGGTGAAGTCCTGCTGCTATATCTAGCAGTCTCCGAACACGCCGTGAGCACCGTCTTAGTTCGTGAGGAGGGGAACAAGCAGTTACCAATCTACTATGTAAGCAAGGCCCTCCTGGACGCGGAGACCAGCTACAGCCACCTCGAAAAGCTGGCCTTAGCCCTGATAGTCGCCGCTCGCAAGCTCCGACCCTACTTCCAGGCTCATCCAATCATGGTTGTTACCTCCTTCCCTGTAATGTTGGTCCTCCACAAACCAGAAGTCTCCGGACGCCTAGCCAAATGGGCCGTGGAGCTAGGGGAGTACGATGTAATATTTTGACCTGCCACGCCTATAAAGTCATAGGTCCTAGCAGACTTCGTGGCTGAATTCTCCCCTGCCTTGCTCCCAGCTCTGGAGCAGGAGATACGCCTCCAAGGCAAAATTAAGGAAGAAGGAGAATAGATCCTACACGTTGATGGATCCAGCAACGTCAGAGGAGCTGGAGTATGGATAGTACTTACCTCGCCAATGGGGAATACAGCCTCAAGGGCAGCGATATGCAACTTCAAAGCAACCAACAACGAAAGCGAGTATGAGGCCCTAATCGCAGGCCTAAACCTCGCTCACCAAATGGGGGCAGAGAACATCCAGGTCTTCGGTGACTCCCAACTGATAATTAACCAGGTACAGGGGGAGTATCAAGGAAAAGACGACAGCATGATCCAGTATCTGGCGGTCGTTCAGTGACTAATCCAGAATTTCAAGAGCTGCAAACTCACTCAAATCCCCCGGGAACAGAACTCACAAGCCGATGCCCTGGCTAATCTAGGGTCCGCCCTTGAAACGAGTAGCCAGATAAATATCCCTCTGCTCATGCTTCAGTGGCCAGCAACCCTAGAGGAACCCCCGTCGGAGGAGGTCTCCGCTGTCGAAGAAGGCGAAACCTGGATGACCCCCTTAATCTGGTACCTGGAGGTGGACACCCTCCCAGAAGACTGTAGCGAGGCCATAAAGATCAAGAAGCAAGCCGCGAGGTACTGTATCTCCCAGGAGAAGCTGTACCATAGATCTTTCTCTGGCCCATACCTGAGGTGAGTCACACCCCGAGAAGCCGCTAGAATCCTTGTCGCACTACATGAAGGATATTGTGGATCCCACTCTAGCGGCAGAAGCCTGGTGCTCAGAGCCAGAAGGGCTGGTTACTGTTAGGGGATTTTTGTGTAGGCTCTTTTAGAGTACCAGGAAATGATGGATAAGCTAAAGAATCGTGTGTGTTTTGAGTAGGTTTGTACGTTTCGTGAGGATTTGGATAAAGTAATAAGAAGATAGGCTTAAAGAAATGTTTTATTAGGTAGAACAAGCGAGAGTAAACAAGGTTACAAAGTATTAGGTAAGAACCCTAATTCTAGCTGTCTAACCCTAGTTCTCTAAGCCTTGGAGAAGTCGATCCCTTGCTTTTGGGACTTAGGAGCCCTTATATAGTCGCCTTGAAGTCAGTTTGATTTAGGTTGAACTCTTCCATATTCGGAAATATGGAAGGTTCTCCTTATCAGAAATCTTCCATTTCTTGGAAGGGAGGTCGGTCCCTGGGACTGGTCCCAGGGTTTGTTTTAGCGGGGAACTGGAGCGTTCCTTTATCGGGGACCCGGGGGCCTGGGTCCTCCCTGGTGGCTGGAGGAAATGATACCGGGGTATTTTTCCTTAACAGTTTGCCCCTTATTGCTCGATTTCGTCATCGAACTCGGGGAATAACATGTGCACTCAAGTCAACCGGGGTTGCTCATTCTCAGCAGGCTCCCCTTTAGGCAGGACTCTGCTCCATCGGTCTCTCTGTCCTGGGTTCCACTCAAGCCGGAGCTCATTCTGAACCCAGGTAAGGATTGGTTCCTCCTTATTTGGCCGGAGCCTAATAGTACCATCTTGAATTTTCTGGAGATGACGAGGCTGGTGAGAGTTCTTGTTAGAGAGAACCGAAGTCTTTGATATGCGCTGGAATCCCTCGTCCGGAGAAGTAATGCTCGCAGGGTGGTCCTCAGATTTCCATTAGTTCCTCGGGTCCCTGAGACTAGGTAGGAAGAGGAAAGGACCCCCAATACCTCGAGATTTGTTTTCCCGCATGGATTCTCTTTTCGACGCGTGTAAGGCGTCTTTAGGGTTTTCGGTTTTATCTCTCTGTTTTTGCCGTCAGACCTTTTCAGTCTCCTTTTCTCTTGCTACAAAGATTTCTCGCGATCTCCACATCTCAGTTCGGGTCTTCATTCCACATGTAACATTTTCTTTCTCCTCTTACGCTTGCTTTTAGGCCCTTCCTTCCAACCCTTTCTGTTTCTGAGATGAAGGCTGAGTCGGGTCTCTCCCCAGATTCTTCTTCCATAGGTAGTAGAGTTGGATCTAGCAAGGTGAAGGACGCGGTTGCTCCGTCAGTGTCCATGGACTCTTCTGACTCTTCTATGGATTTGACTGCTGAGGTGGAAGATCCTAAAGCTATCGTTGCCCGGAATGTTTCGCCCGTCGCGGAGGGAAACCGGTACCCTCCGATAGGCCCTCCTTCGGTAATTGGGGTTGAGGAGGTTGCAGACTGGAGGATGAAGTATAATCTCCCTGCTGACGTCATCATCCGAGTGCCAGGTCCAAAAGATAGGGTCTCGGATTTTGGCGTGGATGAAGTTCCTGTATACGAGGGTTACTTCGAGTCGGGTTCAGGGATCGAGTCCCTTCTTTGGTGGCCAAGATATTGGAAACCATGGAGATTTCCCCAGGTCAATTGAACCCTCCGGCTTGGAGAACTTTGATAGCCTTGCAAAATTTGGCGATCTCCAAGGGCTCGTAATCGAGGTGGCTGAGGTTTTGTGCTCTTATTATGTTTCTCCTTTAAGCGGTGCATAATGGAGGTACTATCTTCGTCCTCGTCGCAATGAGCCTCCTGTTACGGAAGTTCCTAAGAGAGAGAGGAAGCGTCTTCCAGCTTTTGCTGGAAACTGGACTGAGAAGTTTGCCTTCATGCGACTTCCAGGATTTTTACCTATATGGCAACTAGAGGGTAGGCTAGCTGTAGGAGTCACGAAGGTCCTTTAGGCGAAGAAGGTATTGATAGTCTCTTGTTTTCTTGATGCAGATTTGCCTCGTGTGGATTACTCTTCCGGGAGGGAGACCATAGAGCGGGTGTTGAGGCTTCCTATTGAGCGACGCCAGATTCATTTTCTCGTAAGCAAGGCGGCATTAAAGGGTTGCAGCATCTGGGGTAAGCCTTTCATTCTCTTTCATTTTTCCCTTATAGTCATTGACTGGATTTGCTTTTGCATTTTAGGTGAGATGTCAGGATCCAAAGGTGACGAGACGTTAGCGGAGTACAAGAAGGCTCTTCAGGTGATGTCTGCGAGAAAATCCGCTCCCAAGCGAGCTGCCTCTGTCGATGACGATGAGGTTCAGTTTCTAAGGAGCAGAAAACGTCTAACGGTTGTTGCTACTGCTCCTTCCTCTTCTAAGAAGAAATCCAAGGCTTCGGCTCTTCTCCTTCTGCATCTTATGATTGGACCACAGTGCTTACCAACCTTAACACGAAGGTATTTCCTTCGACTCCAGTGCTCTTGGCGTCAGAGGAAGATTCCTCCGTGGCAATTCAGTCGCTCCAGGGTGACTTGCTTCAGGTAATGCTCCATATGACTTTTTGATCTTTTGGTTCTGTTTATTGATTAGATCTGATGGGCAGGTGGCGTCTCAATTGTTCCATCTTGGGGAGAGGATGCTAGGTGCAGCTTCCACGAAAGCCGAGATGGATGCTCTAGCCTCCCAGCTGCGCAAGGAAAAGGATGTTGCTCTAGCCAAGGATAATGAGATAAAGGCTTTGAGGTTGAAGGCGAGGAACTAGGAGGAAGCAGGAGAACTGGCAGCAACGGAGAATGTCTCTCTGAGGGGTCAGCTAAAGAACATGGAAGAGGAGCTGAACGATCTGAAGGATACTGCAGAGACCTTTGAGGCAGAGAAGGCCATGGCGGTGAATGGTGCCAAGGTCGTGGCTTGATGGGAGCTGATGCGGGAGTGGCTCAATGGCCAGACCGATAGTTGGGATCATGTGAATGTCCTGGAGCAGTACAAAATGGTGAAGATCATTGAGGCCGAGCTTCTAGGACTCCCCACTCCTTCCTTTGAGGGTGAACCGTAGGTCCCTGGCGACATGGAGGCAGAGAAGACGCCGGATCCCGCTGCTGATGACCCTCCTGCCAGCTGATTCCAATCTCTATCCTCTGAACTCTTGACCCCATGAAGGGGTCTCTTTTTATTTTGTAACTGCCCTCGGTGACGGTTTAAGACTTTGAATCAGGCCCATGTGCCTTTTTGTTTTGGTGTGTTTAAACAATGGCCCTGATGTGGCTTCTTAAGAATGCTTTCGGAGTTTTTCATCTCTCACTTGCTTGTTGTCGACCTTGACCTTTGTTCTTGATGGACCTTTCGTCCTTTAAGACCGGAATTTTGGCTTTCTTCTGTAATTGCCCCGTCTTTGCAGGTTGCGGAATGATGTCGGGGTTTCGAAGTTCGATTCACGGAGATGAATTAGAGAGCTGATGAATACTGCACGAGTAATCTAAGCGTTGGTGTGGAGAAAACTCTTCGAGGATCTTCTTGCAAGATCCGAGCCGCGTGGCCTTTAGGTGCTGAGATTCCCTGGAACCTTCGGTCTTTTAAATTCTTGGCTAGTTCCCTATGCCTTGGACCCTAGGATCGCTTGGGGAACTGATAGGTTCAGGACCCGGAGGTTGTTTCTAGGGAACCCATGGCTTCTGGACCCTCAGGTTTTTTATAGGACTCGTAGCCTTTGGACCCTGAGGTCATTTTTAGGAACCTGTGGGTTTTTAGGAACCTGTGGGTTCTTAACCTTGAGGCCTTTCTGAGCCTGGAGTTCTTTCTCAGAACCCGGAATATTAGTTTTAAGGGACCGTATTCTGCCATCCTAGGCGAGGCCACTATCGGTACCTGTTAGGATTTCGTATTCTGCCGCTCAGAAGCTGGCCACTATCGAGTTCCCGTGCTGCACGCTGCTTCTGCAGGAAGCCACTATCAGACTTAGAGGGTGCTGGTATGGGTGAAAACCCAAGTGCCAGGCTTACGCTGCTTTCCACGTCTGGAGAAGCAGGATATTATAGGGTGATCCCAGACTTTTGCACTTTTGCTCCTTGCTATAGCAATACTTTTGCAATTATACCTTGTGTCCCCTGTATTATTTAGCACGTAGAGTTTTAATACATGTACTTTTCATGTTTGGGTATTTATTTTAGGTTGGGACCCCGATATGCCTGAGGCTATACAAGGGTTTTAGGTAGTTTTGACGGTATACTCGGGCTTGCGCAGACCCATTCCTACCTTATGTCTCATACCCGTTTTGTGGTTGTACCACTTTTTCATTGAGGGTTGGCCAGGACCGGAGGTCGCTTGGACCTGATCCAGCTCGTTTGCCCCTTTAAGTATTATGATATTCCTACTATTCTTTTATAGTCGAAACTATTTTATTGCATAAGCTTTGTCCGGAGACGTTTCAGCGGACATAGGAGTTGGAAAACATAATGCTTAAATAATAAGTAATAAAAATCATGGTCCGGAGACCGTACAAGACATCAGCTTGCGAGGTACCCCGGTGGTTAGGCCATGTTTTACCTTTGTTATCTAGCCTGTAGGCTCTGTTTCGCTATTTGGATAAGTGCCTCTGCTGGAGGATTCCTCTTTCTTGCTGCGGTCCCTGGCGGTACTCCGTGGTCGGGACCAGTCCTTTGGGTTCTGTGGACCCATCTGTCGCTTTCCTCCTGGGAGGTGGACTTCATGCCGGTTTGTTGAGGATTATAGGAGTGTTTCCTTGGCGCGTCGTCCCTCTCTCCTTTGCTGGGTATTGCTTCTCTCTTGGGTCCGGGGACCTTGACCGAGATTTGTCTTGTGCCCCAGCTTCTGTAGATTCTCTTGCTACTGGGGATTCGCGGCCAGTGTTTCCTGGTGATGAAGGTTCTCAGCACGGTCATGAGATGGGTAGTCGCATTCCTCCAACAAAGCGACCAGGTTTGAAGAACTCTGGCTTGGCTAGGTATCTTTGTTCTCCGTTGGCAGGGTACCCTCTGCCCCATATCCGTCCGGTATGATTTCAGAGGAGGTCTCCTCACGTTGCTTATGCCCCACTTCTTTAGTTCCAAGACCATCGGTTGGTAGCTGGCGAGATCCATGCGGGGTGGAGGACGAGGATCTTGCGAGGTCCCTGTCTTTTGAACAGGTACCGCTTTGGAGGACCTTGCGTGAGACCATGCGAAACGGTCGATCCCGGTCCTTAGGTGGTCCTTAATGTGATTCGGGGTCCGCGTCCTCTGAACCGATCGCCATTCGCCAGACCTCTTGACCTCTGGTCCTTGGGTTCGCGGGACCTAAGGTCTCTTCTGTAATTGCTATAAGACCTTGGTCTTTCCCTTTAAGGTGGTCTGGTATCAGGGTCGAGAATTCTCCTGAACTCCTTTGATTATTCTGATGCCCCAGGGTGTAGGGTATTTTACCATTTGATGAAGGGTTGAAGGGACTGCTCCCATGTCGTGAATCCAGGGTCTTCCTAGGATTATGTTGTATGCTGATTGATTGTCAACGACCAGGAACTTGGTAGACATGTTGATCCCTTCAGCATACACTGGGAGAGTGACCTCTCCGGCTGTTTGCTTGACTTCGCCGCTGAATCTGATGAGTGGAGTTATTTTGCGCGTCAGGGCGCTCTCCTCCAGCCCTAGGTCCTGGTAAGCAGTCTGGAAGATGATGTTGCTGGAGCTACCATTGTCCACTAGTATTCTTTTTACCAAGCAGTTTGCTACGGTGAGCGAGATGACCAGGGCATCGTGGTGGGGAGCGAGGATCTTCTCCTACTCCTTAGCCGTGAAGCTTATTTCGTCGGTACCTAGGAGCAAGCGCTTTGTTTTGGTCGTCTCCAAGCCGTGCTTGGCGTTGCGGGTGCTTTTCTTGGCAGCTGCATGACTCACGCCGCTTATCTCCGAACCTCCGGATATGACAGGGATCACTCGGTCCTGGTTAGGTGGTGAGGTGGGTATAGCTCCAGCGGATTTCGCCGGCACCTCTTTATTTAGATGGTTCTTGGCTTTTTCTGAGAGGAATTCCTGGAGATGCCCCTTTTGGAGTAGTTCATTGACTATTAGGGTCAAAAACGGTTACGACGAAGTTAACATTCAAAACATCTGAAGAAGAAAATGAGAACTTTCTTCGACAAATACTTTTTTGAAATAGATTCTTTCTTACGAAAAGCTTTGCGAAGGAAACACGAGACATCGAACAACAGCTCGAAAAAGGTCGCCATGCAACGACCGAACGCGTGTTCCACTCGGTCGCTACATAGCGACCGAGCTGCCGAGCTCAAGCAGCTCGGTCGCTACGTAGCGACCGAGTTCGATCCAAGCCTGGTCTCTACGTAGCGACCGTGCGTCCGTTCCGCTCGGTCGCTACGTAGCGACCGAGCTCGAGCCAAGCCCGGTCCCTACGTAGCGACCGAGCGTCCGTTCCGCAAGCTCGGTCGCTACGTAGCGACCGAGCGTCCGTTTCGCTCGGTCGCTACGTAGCGTCCGAGCGTCCATTCCGCTCGGTCGCTACGTAGCAACCGAGCTCTTCCAAAACGTTGATACGACATTAGTCCATGCATTCTCGTCTACCCTTCGATGCTATCTCCCAAAGACCGTTGCGAACCCATTTCATGTTTTCCGCCATTCTTAGTCATCGATCAAACTTTACGGTAAAAACCACGGAAAGTTCGTTCTTTATCAAAAGAATCCGTAATAAATGCTTCGAGTCAGAAGACGGCCCAAAGGGACCTAAGACATGACTCGAGGCCCAACTTACGTTTTCTTAACCAACAGCCCGTAAGCCGCATGACGGTTTACGCTTGGTTCGCAAGGAAAGACAAATGTTAAGTTTCCGCGGATAAATACAAAATTTTGAAGATAATTACGAAGATCGGAAAAAATGAAATATCTCCATTTTTATGCTATGACGGCTTAAGGGCAGAAGAAGAAAAGCGTAAACCGACCTAGGAGCCAGTATATAAGGAGTCCTAGGCTCGAGGCATGAAGAGAGACTTTTTTCTGAGCAAACTTAGCACTTAGAGCCATTTAGGCATATTTTCGTTTTTGTTATTTCAAGCTGCGACTCAATTAGGTTTAGCCATCTTAGGGTTGCTAGAACTAGGAATCTCGCCGACAGCTCTCGAGCCCAGGCTTATACCTTGTTGTAACGCTCAAACACGGATTCGGAATAAGATCTATTTGCTCTCTTTTTACGATTTTTGTACTTTGTCGTTGATATCTCGTGTTCTGATTGCTTAGCGTGTGGTATTAGCAGATCTCCGGGACCTCTGGGAAATTAGGGTTTTCCTAGTTTCCTAATTTAAACGGAAATCGACAGTGCGAATTTCGGTTCCCACAGTTTAGCGCTAGAGAGAGGGGGGGTACGGATCAATCTAACTCTCAAAAGCCACTCGACGATAAGCAACGATATGCAAGACTCGACGTGCGCAAACGTCAACTCGTTCAAGGGGGAGCAACGGTCGATCGAGCCAAACCTCGAAACGATCTCCTTGTTATCGAGCTGACGATCCGAGATGTCGACGTCTCTAGGGTGCTAATCGACACAGGAAGTTCGGCCGATATCATCTTCACGGATACTCTCGAGAAAATGGGGTTTGATCAATCCGAAATCGTGAAATACCCTAGCCCACTACTGGAACTTTCGGAAGAAACAACCATGGCCTACGGGTCGATTAATCTCGCAGTCAAAGCCGGAACCGTGACAAAAGTGACAGAGTTTCTAGTCGTTGACCGTCCCGCATCTTACAACGTTATCATGGGAACGCCATGGTTGAACACCATGCTTGCCATCCCATCAACGTACCATCTTTGCCTCAAGTTCCCAACCCCTAACGGAGTCGAGGTAATATGGGGAAACCCAAGAGTATCACAGGTGTGTTACGCTGCAGAACAAAAACGAAAAAGACCAGACCTCGATACCACTCCTAGAAAACCGGAGAAAAAGATCTCCAACAAGGATTCGCGAAGTCAAGATTCAGCGGAACTCTTCTGGCAGTCTCGTAACATCACGGCCCTGGAGGAAAAACGGGAACCAACTTGCGAACATGTGGTCACAGTCTGTCTCGACAAAGCATTTCCGGAACGATGCGTCGAGATCGGAGCCAATCTCCGCGAGCCTTTGAGGACAGAGCTCATAACCTGTCTAAAAAAGAACCTCAATACTTTCGCATGGGCCGCGGAAGATATGCCAGGGATCGACATTAACATAACGTGTCACGAATTAAATATCGATCCGACCTTCAAACCCGTCAAACAAAAAAGGCGGAAGCTAGGACCCGAACGGGCTTCCGCGGTAAACGACGAGGTCGAGAAATTGCTTAAAGACGAGTCAATAACGGAAGTGAGGTATCCAGACTGGCTCGCTAACCCTGTAGTAGTCAAAAAGAAAAACGGGAAATGGCGAGTTTGCGTGGATTTTACCGACCTAAACAAGGCCTGTCCAAAAGATAGTTTCCCTCTGCCACACATCGATCAATTAGTAGAAGCAACGGCGGGTAACGAACTTCTGTCTTTCATGGACGCCTTCTCAGGTTACAATCAAATTATGATGAACCCTGACGATCGCGAGAAGACTGCGTTCATTACCGATCGCGGAACCTATTGCTACAGGGTTATGCCCTTCGGCCTCAAAAACGCTGGCGCAACTTACCAACGACTCGTGAACCGTATGTTCTTCAAACAACTCGGGAAAATGATGTAGGTTTATATCGATGACATGCTCGTCAAATCCCTCCAAGCAAAGGATCATGTATCACATCTCGAGGAATGTTTCGCGCAGTTAAATTCCCATAACATGAAGCTCAACCCGACAAAATGCAGGTTTGCCGTGATATCAAGGGAATTCCTCGGCTACCTAGTCACATTCCGCGGCATCGAAGCTAATCCAAAACAGATCAACGCACTGATCGAGATGGCTTCACCGAAGAATAAGCGGGAAGTCCAAAGGCTGATCGGTAGGATCGCGGCACTTAACCGATTTATTTCACGATCAACGGACAAGTGCCTGCCCTTCTACGATGTCTTATGGGGAAATAAAAAATTCGAATGGTCGGAAGAATGCGAAAACGCTTTCCAACAGATGAAGCGGTATTTAGCTTCCCCTCCAGTCCTCGCAAAACCCGTGGAGGGGGAACCTTTGTTCTTGTACATCGCTTTGTCGGCAACAGCTGTGAGCGGCGTCCTGATCAGGGAAGAACGCGGCAAACAGAAACCTATTTTCTATATAAGCAAAACCTTGCTGGATGCCGAATCTAGGTACCCGCTAAAGGAAAAATTAGCATGCGCGGTCGTAACATCGGCCCGAAAACTAAGATCATATTTCCAATCCCACACGATCGTCATCCTCGCGACTTTTCCCCTACGGACGATTCTGCATAGCCCGAGTCAGTCGGGCCAATTGGCCAAATGGGCGGTCGAATTGAGTGAGTACGATATCGAGTACCGACCGAGAACAAGCGCAAAATCACAAGTGCTTGCAGACTTCTTGGTCGAACTACCGACAGGGACCATAACCAACAAGGAACCAAATTCCACCTGGCTCCTCCACGTCGACGGATCCTCATCCAAGCAGGGATCAGGCATCGGAATTCGCCTCACATCTCCGACGAGGAGATCTTAGAGCAATCATTCAGGCTGGAATTCCACGCCTCAAACAACGAGGCCGAATACGAAGCACTCATCGCAGGGTTGCGTTTGGCTCACGGCTTGAAGATACGAAACATCCACGCTTACTGCGACTCCCAGTTAGTGGCAATTCAGTTCAGCGGAGAGTATGAAGCGAGGGACGAACGGATGGACGCGTACCTCAAACTGGTCCAAAATCTAGCTCAAGAGTTTGACTGTTTTGCCCTTACGCGAATTCCCCGTTCCGAAAACGTCCAGGCAGATGCTCTCGCGGCCTTAGCATCAAGACTTAAAAGAGTAATTCCGGTCGAGTTCATTGAACATCCGAGCATCGGACCACCAATCGTCATCAACCTCATAGAAGGTCAAGATGGCGAGGAAGAAGAAGTTACGATACAACCGCAATCGGAGCAATCTGATTATGGCTGCGATACCCCATGGCTGCAGACAATTCGAGACTACATTATCAACGGACACCTGCCCGTAACAGTGGACGGCGAAATTTACAAATGGAGATTCTCCGGACCACTCATGACGTGCCTCGAAGGGGAGAAAGCAAGAAAAGTGATGGTGGAAGTACATTCTGGGTCCTGCGGCAACCATTCCGGTGGAAGATCGCTGGCATTGAAAATCAAACACCATGGATACTACTGGCCGACGATGATTGGAGATTGCGAGAAGTTCGCACGAAAATGCGAAAAATGCCAGAGGCATGCTCCAACCATCCGACAACTAGCCGAAGTTCTCTCCCCCATCACATCGCCCTATCGCTTTATGCGCTGGGCCATGGATATCGTCGGACCCCTTCATAATTCAAAGCAAAAGCATTTCCTTTTAGTCCTCACCGATTTCTTTTCAAAATGGGTAGAGGCAGATTCGTACGCGAGTATAAAAGATGTCCAAGTCGAGAAATTCGTATGGAGAAACATCATCTGTAGGCATGTAGTTCCTTACGTGATCGTAACCGATAACGAATCTCAGTTTATCTCCACCCGGTTTGAGGCGTTCTGCGAAAAATGGAAGATACGACTTAACAAGTCGACGCCCAGGTATCCCCAGTGTAACGGATAAGCTGAAAGGATTAATAAAACCATTTTCGACGGACTGAAGAAACGCTTAGAGGCCAAAAAAGGCAGGTGGGCCGACGAACTCGAGGGAGTCCTCTGGTCCAACCGTACCACCCCGAGGCGAGCAACGGGAGAAAGCCCTTTCGCTCTGGTGTACGGAAAGGAATGCATGATTCCCGCAGAAGTAGAGTTCCCCGGTGTTCGAAGAAGATTACTTCCCAAACGAGAGGAGCTCAATAACGCCATGCTCCTGGATGATCTCGATCTCATTAACGAGCGCCGAGATCGAGCGCTCATCCGAATCCAAAATTACCAACACGCAGCCGCAAAGTACTATAATTCCAACGTACGGAGTCGCAGATTTAATCAAGGAGATCTGGTCTTTCGCAAAGTCTTCCAAAACACCGCTGAACGAAACGCGGGAAAACTTGGAGCAAACTGGGAAGGACCTATAAAATCGAAAAAGTCGTCCGACCGGACTCCTACGAAATAGCCAACATGCAAGGCATAAAAATTCCAAGGACCTGGAACGCGATGCATCTCAAAAAATACTATCACTAAAAAAACCAACTCGCAATGACCGAACTACGAGACAGCTTGATCTCCATAAGGAGTACGTAGGCAGTTTGTCGAAAGGAAAATTCAGCTGTCCCCCCTCATTAAAAAGGGGGGGGGAGTGGATACGTATACTCATATACTCTCAAATTCGAAAACATCCGACCACGCCTTCGATGTTTCCGACATATCTAAACGAAGCAAATTATTTTTTATCTGCAAAACATTTTGGCATCACGAGACGTCACAAGAGATGCCTCGAGAGTTACTTCTTCCGAACGACGAAAAAAGACACTCCGTCAAAAAAAATGATGAACATTTTAACACATATTTTGCGCAAAAACACCAAACGACGGCATTTGCGGCCAACTCCGGTGCTGATCACATCGAACTCTCGAACGTCCTAAACAGACATAGCCATCTCAGGAAGATGACTCCCGTACATCCGACACAAGTGTTGGGGTCAAAATCGGTCATGACGGAATCAATGTCTGAAAGTCCGTAAAAATCGGCATTAACATTTTTACGAAAAATAAATCTTCGGAAAAGATTTATTCTTACAAAGAGCCCTGCGGAAGAAACACGAGACATCGGAGAAAAGCCCAAAAAGGTCGCACGGTGGCTACGTAGCGACCGGGCGGGACGGACGCTCGGTCGCTACGTAGCGACCGAGCTCTTCCGAAACGTCGATACGACACGAATCCATGCATTCTCGTCTACCTTCCGATGTTGTCTCCCGAGGACCGTAGCGAACCCATTTCATGTTTTCCGCCATTCGAAGTCATCAATCAAACTTTACGATAAAAACCGCGGAAAGTTTGTTTTTATCGAAAGAAGTCGTAATAAACGCTTCAAGTCGAAAGACGGCCCAAAGGGACCTAAGGCATGACTCGAAGCCCACCTTATGATTTCTTAACCAGCAGCCCGTAACCCGTGGGATGGTTTACGTTTGGTTCGCAAGGAAAGATAAATGTCAAGTTTCCGCAGATAAATACGAAATTTTGAAAATAATTACGAAGATCGGGAAAAATGGAATATCTCCATTTTTAGGCTATGACGGCTTAAGGGCAGAAGGGGAAAAGCGTAAACCGACCTAGGAGCGAGTATATAAGGAGTCCTAGGCGAGAGGCATGGGGGACAACTTTTTAGACTCAGAACTCTCGGTACTTAGAAACTCTGAGGCATTATTCTCGACATGCTCTGTTTCCATGATTGGCACCCGATTACCAGACGAACGTGCACAAGCAGTTCGATCTCTTGGTTCACTCTTGAACTATGTTCGGCTTGATCCTCGAAAGGGGTACGTAGGCAGCCTTTCATAAGGTTCAGTCCGAAATCAATCAAAAACCTTTTCTGTATTTTCTTCGTCTTTTGTTATCGAGCTGCGAGTCAACTAGGTTTGAGCTTTTAGCCCGCTAGAACTAGGTAACTCGCCGACAACCTTTGCGGCCAAAGCTTTTATGATCTCTTGTAATGATCGCAACGCTCTCACGTGGACTCGAATTAAGATCTACTGTTTTCTCTAAACTCGTTTGTTATCTTTTCATGATTTCCGCATATATTTGGTCACTTGCCGTTGGCTCTCGCAGAGATCCAGGACCTCTGGGAAATTAGGGTTTTCCTAGTTTCCTAATTTAAACGTAAATCGACAGTGCGAATTTTGGTTCCCACAGTTTGGCGCTAGAAGGAGGGGGGGTACGGATTACTCTAACTCATAGCCGCAAAACGCTTGATCAAAACAATGTCTGGAAATACGGAAGAGAAAATCGCAGTTCACAACAACGCTGGTAAGAAAACTCCAGCCGCCACTGCGCCTATGGCCAACGCCTATGCAAACGCCATAGTTCTTGAGAAAATCGAAAACCTTGCTGCGACTTTTCACCACATGAAGTGCAATCAAACGAGCTCGCGATTTCTCTTTTTAAACATAAAGGGAAACGATAAATCTTATCAAACCCCGTAAGTTTGGCTCATTACCGAACAAAAGAAATCTCAATGCGTAAGGGTTTTACCAAAACACGTTTTCCGAAAATATTTCGGAAGGGTAAAACTTGTTCTCCCAAAAACCGCAGAAAACCCCTAGGTTAATCGCGGAAAAAGGAAGCACAACAAATCGATTACACAACTCGGTCGCTACGGAGCGACCGTGCAAGCACACGGCTCGGTTGCTACGTAGCGACCAAGCTCAAGCCAAGCTCGGTCGCTACGCACACAGCTCGGCCACGACGTAGCGACCGAGCTCCAGCCAAGCTCGGTCGTTACGTAGCGACCGAGCACGCACACTGCTCGGTCGCTACAGCTCGGTCGCTACGTAGCAACCGAGCTCAAGCCAACTCTCCACTCGCTATGTAGCAACCTGTCAGGCCTAAAAAGGGTCCTCCTTTGCGTTCTCTTTTGAATACTCATCGTAACGCTTTTCGTTTGGTCTCAATTGGAGTTTCCGTTGAGATTTTTCGACGAAAACAAGTAGGACTCTTCTTGGCTTGCTTCCACTCGCAACGTAGCGACCTCTCAGACCTCCACTCGCTACATAGCGACCTGTCAGGCCTCAGAAAAGTCCTCCTTTGCGTTCTCTTTTGAATCCTCATCGAAACGCCTTTCGTTTCGTCTCAATCAGAGTTTCCGTTGAGATTTTACGTCGAAAACAAGTAGGACTCTTCTTGGCTTACTTCTACTCGCTACATAGCGACCTGTCCGACCTCCAGCTCACTACATAGCGACCTGTCTGGACTCAAAAAGCTCCTCCTTTGTGTTCTCTTTTGAATCCCAATCGAAACGCTTTTCGTTTCGTCTCAATAGGAGTTTCCGTTGAGATTTTACAATGAAAACAAGTAAGACTTGTCTGAACTCCTTCGCTTGCTCCTACTAGCCCTTACCTCCATCTTTGTGTTCTCCTTCAAATCTCGATCGAAACGTCTCTTGTTTTGTCTCGATTGGAGTTACCATTGAAATTTTACAATAAAAAAAAAACCCGCAAAGACTAGTTTTCTCGAGTGGATTCAGATTAATCGTATAATACGGCAACGGTTAACTTAACACCTTATCCGCCTCAACTATACGAGTACGTTGAACCTTTTTATTGACTTCATATCATAAATGTCAAGTTTCAAAGGATAAACACCAATATAGAAAAAGGCGAACATGCACAAGAAGAGGAAGGGGAAATGAGCAAGCAAAACTGAGAAGACACAAAACTGAGAAGACACAAAACTGAATCTTCGAGAGAAATAAGGTATTTGCGACTTGAAATTTTTGACATCAGACTTGGAGTTTTCGTCGGAAATTACTAAGAAATAAAAACGCCTTTGAGACTGCCATAGAACTTTAGGGAACGTAAAATCTAGGTGGATAGTATAGCGAACTAAGTCTTAGGTGATTTTTCCTGTCTCAATATATTGTCCCATAACTGTTCGTCCAGATCTTGCAAACCGATCTAAACTCTACGAAAATCGAGAAACGATCACCACGCATATCAAGCTCGCTTCCTAAGGAGAGAAAAAACTAGAGACATGAACGTCGTCTTAAAACCGATTCGTTTCTGGCAATTCTCTCGGAACCGACATATTCCAATTCTTCAACCTGGAAACAACCAAATCACAGTCCAAGCGTCATCTTCAAACCGACTCGGACTGTTGATCATTCTATTCCTCGAGAAAAAAGGGACGGAGTAGGTGCGTATACTATACTCGTATACTCCCATACTTCAAAAACATATTCAAACAATGCGATGTCTCGTCAAGATCAAGAAAACGCTTTCGACAAGAAAACGCTTTCGACAAGAAAACTCTTTCGACAAAGCAAACTCTCGTAGAAATATGCGGAAAAATATTCATACAATGCGATGTCTCGTCAAGATCATCCTAAAAGCAAACGACAATTTGATATCATCGAAATCATTCATTTAGAAAACCTCTGCCAAACTTCAGAATGAAAGTCGATGATCTTTTCCGATTTGATAAAACGAGTTTCGTATAAGAATCATTATACAAGAAATCTTCAGGCATCAAAGCATCACTCTCATTTTCCGTTGAACCAACCGACTCACGGAAAAACATCAAAAACATTTGCGACAAAGCAAAATCAAGAACAAAAGTAACAGAAAATACAACAAAGAGAACACGTCCTCCCCGCCCGTCGACTAAGTCTATCACTGTTTAACTGATTCATTCAAGAAACCTGCAAAAACGTTTCGCGACTAGATCTCGGTGAAATAACCTTTGGTAAAACTCCATGAGTGACTCAGAGAAACTTTCACCGAAGAATAAAAATAAAAGCGAAAAGGTTTCTCAAAAATCTGCGGAAACATCGTTGTTTTGACATCTCCATATGTCGCGTCAATTTAATAAATTCGGAAAAACCGGTCGTCCGTTACTTACGCAAAAAATCCTTCGTATAATCAGATCATGTCATATGAAGTAACTTTCGAAAGTAAACGTAACAGGTTTTACGAAAAAGTACTTTCCTTATAGCAAAAAACCAAGCTGTATGATCCGACATTGGACGACCAATATAAACTTTACTTCCTCGCACCACGATCTGAAAGGTCTCATTCTTTAGTCCCGCGACTCACTGGCATCCGCTCTCATTCCGCTTGGTCACGTCTGAGCAGGAAATCACCCCGGGCTCTGTATCGAGCTTCTTAGGCTTTATCTCCCTCAGAAACAAAGGAAACAACTTCCATACGAATAAGGGAAACATTATACGAAACTTTCATCGTATAAATTAACCCTAAAGTTGAAAAACGTTTTCTAAAACCATGGGCATACTCGGCCTATCAATCTCGATAAACGCCATTCTTCACTCGCCCAATTACGCCCTTCCTTCGAAGCCGAACTAGGTTACAGCATCCCCTTTAAGGACGATTCTAACTGACTTGACCTTATTGACAGCACGAAAGTGTCATGGTCTAATCCTTTGGCAACAACGTCCTTGGCTATAAAGCTGAGACACAGCCTTCATGCAAAGCCAAAACAATTGAGCGACCACCGCTCCAATAACTTGACGGCTAAACGGTAATCCAGAATTTGTCTTGAAACGCCAAGTAACGATTACACAAACAATTTTTGTACCATCCAAAAATGGGAATAATACGGTAAATTCGTCATAACAAAACTCAGTCCTAACAACCAAACAGTTAACGAAAAGGTTCCACTTGTCAAAAATCGACCAAGTTCTGTATACTACGATTCACTTTAAGCCCGCTGTGTTTTACTCGTAAAATGCGGCATGTAAGAAAAACTCGTAACAGAGCTCCTATACCTATACAGAACATCCTCAAATAGACAAGAAAGAAATCTCGGAAGGCCAACTCAACACAAAGCACGGTATAGGGGGATGCCTCTTTCCGGGGACAAATTTACGCGATCCCTTGGTCCTAACTCCTTGATCGCAAATCAAATCCAAACAGGAACAACAATTCTGGCTGCGAACATCCGTAGTCAAACCAGAATGTTTCCCAAACGCAGGGCTAAGACTAATCTCTTGCAACATCGCGAAACATCTTCAAGCCCGCGAATATTTCAACCACGAAATGCGGCATACGAAAGAATAACAAATCTTCAGCATCGCGAGACGTCGCAGACGCCTGAAGATTCGTTCTTCGACGAAATTTCCTTCCTCGATAAAAACACTTTCTTGGAAGACCAGACAGTCATACGCACTAACATCTTCTCAAAACATATCCTTCGCGAAGACTCGAAACGGTAATTTTAACCATTAAGTTTGTTGCTGATCACAACAAACTCTTAACGTCCTAAACAGACTTAGCCATCTCGTAGAGATGACTCTCGTACATCCGCAACAAGGATAATAGCGCTATAAAAGAAACCCAAAATTTTTGGTCAGCACTTCTAGGAGGCTTAAAAATTGTCCTTGGAGAGATGCTCGGTTCCAACCATACAAGTCGTATAAGCCGAGAACCTGTCGCGGACTTTAAATCGGTATGGAATCAGGATGAAATTGAAATGGGATACGTAAGTCGAATTAGTCATCGCACCCTCTAAAACCATGAGTAAACCTAGGTCTTGCACTAAACCCAGCGCACTGGTCTCTAACATCTCTAGGCATAGTATCAAAAACCTTGATACGAGATCCCAAAATTTGTCTCTTTGTTAATATTCGAGCGTCTTCAGAAATCCCGCAAGTTTACACACTGCAGAAAACTCTCGAAACAGATCACAGATATAGCAGTTAACACAGAGTTAGATTACGAGATGACAACTCGTAGTCTTCCTTCTACACCCATATAAAATGCCATCGGCAGCAACACGCCTGATAAACTCTACATAAAAATCAGACCGTAAAGGTCTCGCTGGAAAACTAGTCATACAAACCTTAACTCCAAGACGAACTACGAAAGGCTTGATCCCTTCAACAAGGGTACGTAGGCAGCCGTTATAAGGCGCAGCCCCAATCTTATCGCGTTCTACATTTAGAAGAGCGAGAAGACCACTTACCATGGACCTTTTCGACAATAAATTCCGCCTAACTCACCTAACTTGCCTAACTTGCCAAGCCACTCGCTAGAACCTCACGCTAGAAGTTCATGGTTCTAACAAGATGGGGGGCTAACTGTTGGGGTCAAAATCGGTCACGACGGAATCAATGTCTGAAAGTCCGTAAAAATCAGCATGAACGTTTTTACGAAAAATAAATCTTCAGAGAAGATTTATTCTTACGAAGAGCCCTGCGGAAGAAACACGAGACATCGGAGAAAATCCCGAAAAAGGTAGCACGGTCGCTATGTAGCGACCGAGCTCGAGCCAAGCTCGGTCGCCACGTAGCAACTGAGCACACGTCCCGCTCGGTCGCTACATAGCGACCGAGCTCGAGCCAAGCTCGGTCGCTACGTAGCGACTGAGCGTCCGTCCCGCCCGGTCGCTACGTAGCGACCGAGCGTCCGTCCCGTCCAGTCGCAACGTAGCGACCGAGCTCGAGCCAAGCTCGGTCGCTACGTAGCGAATGAGCACACGTCCCGCTCGGTCGCTACGTAGTGACCGAGCTCGAGCCAAGCTCGGTCGCTACGTAGCGACAGTTGGGGTCAAAATCGGTCACGACGGAATCTATGTCCGAAAGTCCTCAGAAAAACCGAATCTCGGTCAAAACTTCAAAAGCTGAGAAAACTAATAGTCGAAACGGATCGCCCGGCGAGCTCGACCATGACACGAGCCAGCTCGCCCGGCGAGCACGACTGTGTTGCCAGTCTACTCGCCGGCGAGCTCGGCCGCGACACGAGCCGGCTCGCCCGGCGAGCACGGCCATGTTGCCGGTCGACTCGCCGGCGAGCTCGGCCGCGACACGAGCCAGCTCGCCCAGCCAGCTCGGCCGCGACACTAGCCAGCTCGCCCGGCCAGCACGGCCGTGTTGCCGGTCGACTCGCCGGCGAGCTCGGCCGTGACAAAAGCCAGCTCGCCCGGCAAGAACGACCGTGTTGCCAGTCGGCTCGCTGGCGAGCTCGACTGTGGCACGGATCAGCTCGCCCGACGAGCGCGGCCAATTCTCCGTGGACCATTCCGAACCCGGTCCCATCCCATAACCATGCATCTTCGTTCGAAGTTTACGTAACTCAGTCTTCGGGTCCGTGGATACGACACCAATGTTCCATCTAAAATACATCGTCGAAAGTATTCGGGAAGTTGGGAAGGTTATGTCTCTCGAACGGTTTCCTATTCTTCGTAGTAGAGTAGGTTACGGTTAACTTAACACCAACTGCCTCGGCTATGCGAAGAAACAGGGTTCCGTAGGAAGAACCATGCCTATACCAACGGCTACTTCGCGAGTAAAATCGTAAAAATGCTTAAGTCTCGATACGGCCTAAAGAGGGTCTGAATTGCAGACAACGGCCCATCTATGGTCCCAAAAGACTTGAGCCCGAAGACTGGTATGACGGTTTATCTCATCCGCGGGAAGAGATAAATGTCAAATTTCTGAAGATAATCACAAAGAAGAAGGAAATATGGAAAAGCCCGCTTCGCGACAAATCCGGCCCAAGAAGAGGTAAACCGACCTAAAGAGGAGTATATAAGGAGGACCTAGGACGAAGAAGTGAAAGGAAGAGAGCATTCTAAAAGCAAACTTAATACTTAGAGCAATTTAGGCTTTTTTTCGTTTTTACTATCGAGTTGCGACTCGACTATGTTAGAACTTAGGTGGCTAGACTAGCGAACATACCGACAGTTCTCGTGGCCTAGGATCTTACCTGTTGTTCACGCTCAAACGCGAATTCGGAAATAAGACCTCTTTGTTCTCTTTTCGCTGTTTTACGATTTATTACTTTCGAATCTTTCATATTGATTGTGTTGTGCGTGGCCCAGCAGATAACCGGGACCTTCAGGGAAGGCTAGGTTAACTTGGCTTTCCTCCGATAAACAAAACTCGACGGTGTGAATTTCGGTTCCCACAGTTTGGCGCTAGAAGGAGAGGGGTACGGATCTATCTCTCTCGCAACCACACACGCTCAGTCCGATATGACGACCAACGCTGACAAAGACCCGCAAACGCATGACGGGACTCCCGTCGATGCCAACGCTGATAAAAATCCAGCTGGATACGTATCAACGGTCACTGCCGACACCGCGATACTAGACCAGATGAAGGAAATGTTCGCCTCCGCTCAGAAAAAGACGGACGAACAAGGAAAACTCGTGGCCTCTCTCACAAAACAGCTGGAAACCTTAACGGCGAAGGCCAGGAGAAAAGCCCCGCACGGAACCACAAGAGCCCGCAGCGGTAGAAGACTTGATTTCGAGACTCCGGGCAATCGAGCTGCACACGTGGACAAGGCTTCCTCAGGCCAAAACCCTGATGAAACGCTCCAGCCAGGTGAACAGCCAACTGCAGAGAACCTTCCACCTCCTACCGGGAGCAACGAAGGAGAAGAAATCGAGCGCATCGACCTGGATATAAGCGACCAGTCCGATCACTCGGACGACGGTGCTGACATCCACCCAAGAAGAACGCGAAGCCAGTCCGCTCGGCAGGATGCGTCATTCGAAAAACCCATGACCGAGGAAGAAGAAAACCTCTATTGGGTAGAACAGGTGGATCTGGCCGAAAAGCATGCCAGGATCCACTGCGGCCAATACAGACAAGCTCGCAAGGCTGCCAGAAATCCTGATGGGATCCACGATCTGCGCGAGTACATCGCGAAAAACCGCAGCGGAGGTGAAAGCGGTGAAATCACAAATCCACCACGCGACAAGCGCTGCCCGGATTACTGAGACCAACCCCGTTCACTGCCCGGATTACTGAGACCAACGTCTCGGACCCGGATCTACGATGGCACCACTGACCCGAAAGCGCACCTGCAGTCTTTCCAGATCGCGATGGGGAGGTGCAAACTCAAGGAACGCGAACGAGACGCTGGCTACTGCCTCCTCTTCGTCGAAAACCTCAAATGAGCCGCGCTCGAATGGTTTTCTCACCTAAAACGAAATTCCATCGGAAGTTTCCGCCAACTTGCTTCAGAGTTTCTCAAGCAGTATTCCATGTTCATGGACAGAGAAACCTCGGACGTCGATCTCTGGAGCCTGTCTCAAAGAGAAGACGAGCCACTTCTTGAGTTCATGAACAGATTCAAGCTAGTAATGGCAAGAGTCACCGGGATCAGCGACAAAGTGGCGATCGATGGTCTGAAGAAAACTCTCTGGTACCGGTCGAAATTCCGGCAATGGGTATCCCTCGAAAAACCGAGAATGATTCAGGATGCTCTTCATAAGGCAACGGACTTCATCGTAATGGAAAAGGAGATGAAAATCCTCTCCCAGAAGTACAACCCGTAGAAGACGCCCACAAAAAAGAAAAGCTCTCGAAACGACAAGTATGTCCACCACGAGGGAGAAGATGTCCAGGGCGAGCACAACTACACTATCAATTCCGAATAAGGGAAGACCTCCGGAAACACCTGGTCCAGGAACCAGAATAAGGATAACTCCTACTGCGAGTTCCATCAGACCAAAGGTTATTCCACTACGAACTGCAAAGTTCTCGGCGCAAGGCTAACCACTCGAAGGTCACTAGCATAAAAGACCTCATCCTGTATTCCGACGCCCCTCCCAGGACTGATAAAGAGTCTTCCGAGAGGGACGCACATGCAAACCAGTCTGGCGAGAAACGCGGAAGAAGGCAGAATGACCTTGGAGACAATAGTACCCGCCAGAGGATAAACATGATCATCGGAGAATCGCAATTCTACCGCGACTCTGTTTCATCCATCAAGGCCTACGGAAGAAAGGCGGAAACAAGTTCTAACTGGACGACTCGGTCCCTGACCGACAACGCTCCAAACGATATGATTGTTTTCGAGGAGGAGGAAACCGTCGGACTCGATAAACCTCACTGCGACCCGCTAGTCATCGACTTGGTGATTTGAGACCTCGAAGTGGGAAGAATACTCATCGACACAGGCAGCACGGTCAACGTCATTTTCCGCGACACTCTCTGGAGAATGAACATCGAACTCGGGGAAATCGTCACGGAACCAAAACCACTGACCGGTTTTTCAGGCACAACATCAATGACCCTCAGATCAATCAAACTTCCGGTCATGGCAAGGGAAGTCACGAAAATCGTTGACTTCGCCGTAGTCGATAACCCGGCCATCTATAATGTTATCATGGGAACCCCATGAATCAACACAATGAAGGCGGTACCATCGACTTACCACCTTAGCATGTAGTTCCCAACACCAAACGGAACAGCAGTAATCTGAGGATGGCAGAAACAATCTAGGCTTTGCTTTTTGGCCGAGCATAAGCTACGACAAACTTGGAACACCCCTGCGGTTAGCCCGAAGCGAGTTAAGAAAACTCAGAGTACTCCCGAAGGTTCCACAAAGAGCGATTCAGAATCACTCGCCCAGGCAACGGCTCCGGACAGGGATGCGATCCTGGAGTCCATCGCCCTACCAGCGGAAAACCCGACTCACGAAACGGCCGCCGATTTAACTAAAGCCTCAACGGCCAAAGTAACAGAAACGGCCCTATCCAACGGGTAGGAACGCCCGCAACAACAAAGCAGAACTACGAGATGGCTTGATCCTCGAAAGAGGTACGTAGGCAGCTTGTCCTATTGACAAGTTCAGCTATCCCCCTCTCCAAAAAGGGGGGGAGTGGGTACGTATACTCGTATACTCCCACAAAGTTCGGAATATCCACACATGTACTCGATATTTTCGAAACTTTTCCAATAAAACTCATTTTATTTCGGTCTTCCGATTCACTTGCAATAAGCCACAACAATCGGAGATTAACCTGAGAAACACCCAAGACAAGGGTCTCCAAACACGCATACCTTTCAAGCAGTCCTTGGATGAGAACTAACTTAAACAACAATCACTGCGTATCAATGGTCAAGCAAGACCAAATACATCTTCTCTAAAAACGAAGATCGTAACTTTCTCACTACAAAGGATATACCTTTCGGAAAAAGCGAGACGTTGTAAATATTTTCGAGAGATATTATCCAAACACACGGTCCGTCCGCGACTCTAAAAATTGCCCGTCGATTGGCCCCGACGGACAAACCCAAAACGTTCTAAAAAAATAACTCGTAGTCTAACCTTTCGTAAAAGTAAAGGTTCTCATACATCCGACGAGGATACCATAGCGTGCTATACAAAAAATCCGAAATTTTGGTCAGCACTCCAGACGGTCTCTGGAGAGTCCTCGGTTCGTTCCATACAAGTCATATAAGCCGGCGCCAAGTCGCGGACTTTAAATCGGAAAGAACCAGGTGGAAATCGCCCACAGGCAAAACGAGAGCCGATCAGTCGTCGCACAGCCTTAGAGCCGAAAGTAAACCTAGGTCTTGCCCTAAACCCAGTCCTACTGGTCCACTAACATCTCAGGACATGAGACGAGATCTTAAAAACATGTCCCATCGCCTATATCAAATACGCTCACGAAACTTCGCGAAACTCCTAAACGTTTCCGAATGCCCTCGTTCAGTAAGAGCAAACGAACAAGACGATAAACTAAGAGTTAAGATACGAAGTGACTACTCGTATCTTTCCCTCACACTTGGCAGAAGTATAAACTAAAACGCACAGAATGTCAATCATTCATCATATATATAGAAGCCGCAAAAAATGGCTAGGACCCAAAGCCACCAAACGGCCGGTCTCAAACACATAGTTCACATAGCCTCGCAAGGCCATAACACACATAAATCAAATACGGCCACACTCGGCCTAGATACATCAAACCTCGAAATAGAACTAAGGGAAATAATCCCAACAATCCTCAAAGCTCGAAGTCGAGAAACCCAGACATGGAGATCCCGAACGAGCTCACGGGCTGATCCACCTCTCCATCCGTGACTCCGGCACCTTCATCACCGACACCGGTTCCCGCTTCCACCGTGTCCTCCGAGACCGCGATGGAGTCCCAAAGCTGTCGGACCCTTCCTTCGATCGGAGGAACCAAGGATTCGGCATGGGCACACCCGTTCATAAGACCCGACATCTCAGCGACCTCGGCAGGAAAAGAGAACTCCTCGTTCTGCGACTTGTAGAGGGTAGCAACCGAGCCACGACACTCGCGAAAATCCCCCACGAATTCTTGAGCATCCTTAAAGCTCTCGAATTCGGTGGCAAACAAAGCAGCCCTCCACTTCATTTAGGCGACAATCGCTCTCTTTCCTCTCCTCTCCGCACGGACAAGGGCCCGAGAATGGAGCTCAGCCTGTCTCCGGCTCTTTTCTTTGACCTCCTTCTGAAACCGAAAGAGTTCTCTTTCAGCCTCCTCGGCTTTGAAGTGAGAGATACGCGACTCCCGGAAACTTCCGTTGAGCGCCGCATTGAACACCCTCATCCCCTGCATGAACATAAGATCGGAAAGGGAAACAAAAAAAAAATATAATTTAGATCAAAGTTCAAAGGATAAACCTCGTTGATTAAGCTGGAGCCTTCGGCGACTACTTTCCTCCTCGACTCTTCGTCCAGCGACTTATGAGTAGTAAAACCGGGAGGAAGGTCGGGAAAAAAGTCGCTGGGAAGAGGAACCTCGCTGGTTCCACTCCTTTCCCCTGGGGAGAAACTAGGGTTCCATTCTGGCAGCGGAAGGTTTCCCAAGACGTTCTCGAAGGCAACACCCTTGCCTTTTTATGACCTGATTCTCTGCCTCCGAGTGGGCAAGACATCAATGGCCGGTTCTACGTCATACGGAACGTCCAGAGGCTGAGAGACGGCTCGAGATCGATGGAGCTCCACCGCGCTTCGAATCCGTTCGACGGTGAAGGAATTCCAGAAGAACGGCTTGCTGCGGAGAAGATCTCGCTTGGCAAAAAGATCGTCAGGAGTCGGCGGAAGGATCCTGTTCACTACAAGATAATAAAAAAATCAAATCATCTTCGCATGTTTTCAAGGTATCAAAACGAAAAATATAGCTACTCGTATTACCACGGGTGAAGTTCCACTCCCGACGGAATAAGTGGAGGTAGCTCTCCTCGACAGACTCCCCATCTATCCGGACAAAGAAAAAGCACTCGAACCATGCCTTAGGATGTGAAGTGTGCCCCTGAATTATAGCCATACCCTTCTTTGGCGCCATGCGGTATGAGCCATCGATACCCGTTCCTCTCGTAAACCAAATCCCTCGAAGTCGCCAGGGTTAAGATCCATTCCTAGCTCGTAACTCGAGATCAACACGCCGAGCCAATGCTGCAAGGCCAGAACGCTTAGCTGGCTGATCGAAAGCCAAAAGTGGTGAAGCGCGCGGACGATGGTACCAGGGATCGGAAACCACATGCGGCAATACACCAGGGAGGCCTCGTAGCAAGAAAAGAAACCTTCCAGAGGGTTCTTCGCACTCTCGTTGCCACTCGGGATCCGAAATACGACTCCACCTGGAATCTGGTAAAAATCCCAGAGAGTCATGAGGTAGTCGGGAGAGACCATGCTCGGCGTAAGGGGAGCGTTTGGCGACCTCACGAGCCTCTTAGGAATCAGAATGTCTTGCGAAGGCGGAGGCAAGCCGCAAAGAGCGTTGTAGTACGCATCCTTTGCTTCTTCCTCAACTTCAAACTCTTCTTTCGGGGCGATCACCTCATTGGGAGAAGAGTCACCCGAAGATGAGTGTGAGGAAGAATTCCCCTTTGAAGATCCTTTTCTTGAAGATATTTTCTTTGAGCAAAGAGAGATCTTGGAGAAAAAATTTCTATCTTGGAGGAATCTTTTCTTAAGGGAATAAGTGAGTAAAGAATTTAAAAAACTTACTTCCCTTACTTATACAATTTTTTTCTTTCTTTACTATTCACCTTCAATCTTTCGACAAACAATTACGTCTAATTCCACCTAGAACAGACCATACCGCAAGCTAGGACTTAACACCCAGGTCCACAGATCCTAGCTAGCTGGGGGGCTAACTGTTGGGGTCAAAATCGGTCACGACGGAATCGATGTCCGAAAGTCCTCAGAAAAACCGAATCTCGGTCAAAACTTCAAAAGCCGAGAAAATGAATAGCCGAAACAGATCGCCCGGCGAGCTCGACCATGACACGAGCCAGCTCGCACGGCGAGCTCGGCCGCGACACGAGCCAGCCCGCCCGGCGAGCACGGCCGTGTTGCCGGCCGAATAGCCGGCGAGCTCGGCCGTGACACGAGCCAGCTCGCCCGGCGAGCACGACCGTGTTGCCGGTCGGCTCGCCGGCGAGCTCGACCGTGGCACAGATCAGCTAGCCCGGCGAGCGCGGCCAATTCTCCGTGGACCATTCCGAACCCGGTCCCATCCCATAACCATGCAACTTTGTCCGAAGTTTCCGTAACTCAGTCTTCGGGTCCGTGGATACGACACCAATATTCCGTCTAAAAGACATCGTCGAAAGTATTCGGGAAGTTGGGAAGGTTATGTCTCTCGAACGGTTTCCTATTCTTCGTAGTAGAGCAGGTTACGGTTTAACACCAACTGCCTCGGCTATGCGAAGAAACAGGGTTCCGTTGGAAGAACCATGCCTATACCAACGGCTACTTCTCGTGTAAAATCGTAAAAACGCTTAAGTCTCGATACGGCCTAAAGAGGGTCTGAATTGCGGACAACGGCCCATATATGGTCCCAAAATACTTGAGCCCGAAGACTAGTATGATGGTTTATCTCATCCGCGGGAAGAGATAAATGTCAAATTTCCGAAGATAATCACAAAGAAGAAGGAAATATGGAAAAGCCCGCTTCGCGACAAATCCGGCCCAAGAAGAGGTAAACCGACCTAAGGAGGAGAATATAAGGAGGACCTAGGACGAAGAAGAGAAAGAAGAGAGCATTCTAAAAGCAAACTTAATACTTAGAGCAATTTAGGGTTTTTTCCGTTTTTACTATCGAGCTACGACTCGACTAGGTTAGAACTTAGGTGGCTAGACTAGCGAACATTGTTGGGGTCAAGAACGGTTACGACGGAATTACCACCCGAAAATCCTCGGAGATCGTATTGCCGAAAGAGATAGTAAAAAGGAAGATGTAACTTTCGTAAAATATAACCAAACACGAAGTTTTTATGAAGAAATATCCTTGAAGATGCAAACCAAACTAACCAAGCTCGACCGTTGCGTAATTACCACGCATACACGCTGTCCGGTCGCTGCGTAGCAACCAAGTCCGAGCCAAAGTTCGGTCGCGACGAAGCGACCGAGCTCGAGTCAAAGCTCGGTCGCTACGTAGCGACCAAGCGATCGTCCCGCTCGGTCGCTACATAGCGACCGAGCTCAAGCCAAAGCTCGGTCGCTACGTAGTGACCGAGCGATCGTCCCGCTAGGTCGCTACGTAGCGACCGAGCGATCGTCCCGCTAGGTCGCTACGTAGCGACCGAGCGATCGTCCCGCTCGATCTGCCACTCAATTAGGTTTAGCCGTCTTAGGGTTGCTAGAACTAGGAATCTCGCCGACAGCTCTCGAGCCCAGGCTTATACCTTGTTGTAAACGCTCATACGCAGATTCGGAATAAGATCTACTTTGGTCTCTTTTTCGATTTCTTATTCTTATCGTTGTTATTCTCGTGTTCTGATTGCTTGACGTGTGGTAATTAGCAGATATCCGGGTCCTCTGGGAAATTAGGGTTTTCCTAGATTCCTTATTTAAACGGAAATTGACAGTGTGAATTTCGGTTCCCACAAACATACCGACAGCTCTCGTGGCCTAGGATCTTACCTGTTGTTCACGCTCAAACGCGAATTCGAAAATAATACCTCTTTGTTCTCTTTTCGCTCTTTTACGATTTATTACTTTCGAATCTTTCATATTGATTGTGTTTTGCGTGGCCCAGCAGATAACCGGGACCTTCAGGGAAGACTAGGTTAACTTGGCTTTCCTCCGATTAAAAAACTCGACGGTGTGAATTTCGGTTCCCACAGCGACCGAGCTCGAGCCAAGGTCGGTCGCTACCTAGCGACCGAGATCTTCCGAAACGTCGATACGACACGAATCCATGAATTCTCGTCTACCCTTCGATGCTGTCTCCCGAAGACAGTAGCGAACCCATTTCATGTTTTCCGCCATTCGAAGTCATCAATCAAACTTTACGATAAAAATCGCGGAAAGTTCGGTTTTATCGAAAGAAGTCGTAATAAATACTACAAGTCGAAAGACGGCCCAAACGGACCTAAGGCATGACTCGAAGCCCACCTTACGATTTCTTAACCAGCAGCCCGTAAACCGTGGGACGGTTTACGCTTGGTTCGCAAGGAAAGATAAATGTCATGTTTCCGCAGATAAATAACAAATTTTGAAGATAATTACGAAGATTGGGAAGAATGGAATATCTCCATTTTTAGGCTATGACGGCTTAAGGGCGGAAGGGGAAAAGCATAAACCGACCTAGGAGCGAGTATATAAGGAGTCCTAGGCGAGAGGCATGGGGGACAACTTTTTCGACTCAGAACTCTCGGTACTTAGAAACTCCGAGGCATTATTCTCGACATGCTCTGTTTCCATGATTGGCAACCGATTACCAGACGAACGTGCACAAGCAGTTCGATCTCTTGGTTTACTCTTGAACTACGTTCAGCTTGATCCTCAAAAGGAGTACGTAGGCAGCCTTTCATAAGGTTTAGTCCGAAATCAATCAAAAACCTTTTCTGTATTTTCTTCGTCTTTTGTTATCGAGCTGCGAGTCAACTAGGTTTGAGCTTTTAGGCCACTAGAACTAGGTAACTCGCTCACAGCCTTTGCGGCCAAAGCTTTTATGATCTCTTGTAACGATCACAACGCTCTCACGCGGATTCGAAATAAGATCTACTGTTTTCTCTAAACTCGTTTGTTATCTTTTCATGATTTCCGCATATATTTGGTCACTTGCCGTTGGCTCTCGCAAAGATCCGGGACCTCTGAGAAATTAGGGTTTTCCTAGATTCCTAATTTAAACGTAAATCGACAGTGCGAATTTTGGTTCCCACAACAAGGATAATAGCGCTATAAAAGAAATCGAAAATTTAGGTCCAGAACTTCCGGTTGGCTTAAAAATTGTCTCCGGAGAGATGCTCGATTCATATCTAACAAGTCATGTAAGCCGAGAACCTATCGCGGACTTTAAATCGGTACGAATCAGGTTAAAATCGCGACAGATAAATCGATAGCCGGCTAGTCACCGCATAAAATCTTAAAACCGAAAGTAAACCTAGGTCTTGCCCTAAACCCAGTGCACTGGTCTCTAACATCTCAAGGCATGATATCCAAAAGATACGAGATCCCAAAACCATGCCTCTATGTTTATATTCGACATCTTCAGATATCCCGCGAAGTCTATATCTCGCGGAAAAACTCTTGAAACGGATCTCGAACAAAACATTTCACATCGAAGAAGGATATGAGACGACAACTCATCACCCTCCTTCCACGCCATACATAAACTTATGAAAAATGCAACTCGATCATCTTGTCATAAAAAGAAAGCCGCAGAGCGGCAGGGATTCAAAGCCACATACGGCCAGTCCCAAAATATGAAATAAGGCCATTTAAGGCCGAAACATCAAACATAAAAAAAATCTCTCGCAAGAGATCTAACCAAAGTCATCCTCAGAAATTATGCTCCCTCTTCACCCGTCGCTTTGTCCAAGCCTGGAGCCGCATCACCTCCGCTTTCTCCGAGCACCGGATCTTTCCCCTCTGGGCCTTTTGACCATGTCGGAAGAACGCACGCGGATTTCAGGTCAGCTAGGATGACAGTCGGGCCTCTTCGGCCTCTAAGGTCGGAGGAGTCTCACTCTGGAACGACTGAACCACGGCCACCCCACCCTCAATCGTTGCCAAGGCTAAATCCATGTTCTGGATGCACTCGAGGGAGCCTAGAAAGGCAGAGATCTTCGCCAAGCGAGCCTGAAACTCAGAACGAAGAGCGTATGTGGCCTCTCGGATCCCGCGGCTCGCTAATCCTGCATCGCCCTCAATCTGACGCTGAAGCCGACGCACCTCCGAAGATTTGGCCTTCCTGGCTTTCTTCTCCTTAAGCAGTGAACTCGCCGTCTTCCCGAGGTCCCTCTCGAGCTCCCCTATCGCGACGTCGAGTTTCGACACTTTCACGGAGTGAGAATCCTTGACAGCCGTCAGCCTGGCCTCGGTTTCAGACCATCTACCCTGCAGCTCCAACAACTCCCCGGCAAGACGACTGGTCTCAGGACCGCACTCGCTGATCATCCCATCGATCAACGACATTAACTGCGAAACGAGAAGAAAGTTCGGGATTTTTTGTCTTTTAGAAAAATATATAACAGTCAAGAGATTAAGTGAGCGACAAACCTTTCCGTGAAACCCCGACGCTATGCTCGAGCCTCCTTGCTGCGAGGATTCCCCGTCACCGCCCTTGGTAAACTTCCTCTTCCGGCCCTTAGGCTGAGCAACCGGAACAACACTAGGAGTGCGCAGCGCTAGAACGATCTCTTTCCTGGCCGGAGGAGGAGGCATAGAGTCAGCAGCCCTCTCCTTATCCTCGATGAGAATCGGAGTCGTGGACGATCCGGAAGGTAGAGCCGAAGCATCCGGAACGCCCGAGCCTGCGAGAGTTCCCGCGTCTCGCGGAGTTACGACCTCAGTCCCGTGACCCAGAGCAATGGCCAGTGCAGAAGAGGATGGGAACTCGACGCCAGCTCGAACCTGTTCCTTCTCGACTTGGCGACGAACTAGTCTCTCTCTAAAGGAGAGATGGTCAGCAACGCAAGCCGGTGCTTCGACCAGAGAAGTCAGAATCGGAGCCGGAGAGGTGGCCTCGCCCATCTCAACATCGGAACTTCTCTTGTCACCGTGGGAAGAAGACATGTTGAAGGCAAAAGATTTGGAGCTAGAGAGGTTTTGGAGGTTTGAAGAAGGGAAGGTGTGAAGCAAATGAATGACAAGAGCTCACTACTTATAGAAGTATGGGCTCAGAATTTTATATTTTTAATATATACTTTCTCAAGAATTTTCTTCCGCGGAGTTTAAACTAAACTTCGTCCAATACGCCTAACTTTGCAAAAATCGTCAAACCGCGCGTTAGAGTCTCGACTCTAACGAGCTGGGCGGCTAACTGTTGGGGTCAAAAACGGTTACGACGAAGTTAACATTCAAAACGTCTGAAGAAGAAAATGAGAACTTTCTTCGACAAATACTTTTTCGAAATAGATTCTTCCTTACGAAAAGCTTTACGGAGGAAACACGAGACATCGGACAAGAGCTCGTAAAAAGAGAAACAAGATATGGGTTCGCTACTTTCTTCGACGAAGTTAACATTCAAAACGTCCGAAGTTAACACTCAAAACGTCCCTTCTGCTCGGTCGTTACATAGCGACCGAGCTCGAGCCAAGCTCGGTCGCTACGTAGAGACCGAGCGTCCATTCCGCTCGGTCGCTACATAGCGACCGAGCTCGAACCAAGCTCGGTCGCTAAGTAGCGATCGAGCGTCCGTTCCGCTCGGCCCTTACGTAGCGACCGAGCTCGAGCCAAGCTCGGTCGCTATGTAGCGACCGAGCATCTGTTCCGCTCGGTAGCTACGTAGCGACCGAGCTTGGCTTAGCGACCGAGCTCGAGCCAAGCTCGGTCGCTACGTAGCAACCGAGCTCTTCCAAAACGTCGATACGAAATTAGTCCATGCATTCTCGTCTACCCTTCGATGCTATCTCCCGAAGACCGTAGCGAACCCATTTTATGTTTCCCGCCATTCTAAGTCATCGATCAAACTTTACGGTAAAAACCGCGGAAAGTTCGTTCTTTATCGAAAGAAGCCGTAATAAACGCTTCGAGTCAGAAAACAGCCCAAAGGGACCTAAGACATGACTCGAGGCCCAACTTATGATTTCTTAACCAACAGCTCGTAAGCCGCATGACGGTTTACGCTTGGTTCGCAAGGAAAGATAAATGTCAAGTTTCCGCGATAAATACGAAATTTTGAAGATAATTACGAAGATCGGAAAAAATGGAATATCTCCATTTTTATGCTATGATGGCTTAAGGGCAGAAGAGGAAAAGCGTAAACCGACCTAGGAGCCTGTATATAAGGAGTCCTATGCGAGAGACATGAAAAGAGACTTTTTCGGAGCAAACTTAGCACTTAGAGCGATTTAGGCATATTTTTGTTTTTGTTATTTCGAGCTGCGACTCAATTAGGTTTAGCCGTCTTAGGGTTGCTAGAACTAGGAATCTCGCCGACAGCTCTCGAGCCCAGGCTTATACCTTGTTGTAACGCCCAGACACGGATGTCGTTGATATCTCGTGTTCTGATTGCTTAGCGTGTGGTATTAGCAGATCTCCGGGACCTCTGGGAAATTAGGGTTTTCCTAGTTTCCTAATTTAAACGGAAATCGACAGTGTGAATTTCGGTTCCCACATTGACCTCGATCCTTAGAGCGATGCAGTATTCAATTTTGTGATCGTGGTCGCGTTGGAAGTCGCACCAGAGGCCAGGGTTCCGGAACGAGTCAGGTGCCTTCATCTTTTGAGGCCACTTGACCTGTTGGCCCATCTGCCTCAACACGTTGACTACCTCCGGTGTGGATATCGAGAGATGGGAGATGTCGGGCCAAGTGGATACCGACATTTGTGAGAACCGAAATTCACACCGTCAATTATAATAGATAATAATGGAGGAAATCGAGTGAACCCGTTTTTCCTTGAAGGTCCGAATTCTCTGCGTAATCACTTTAGAACGATAAAAAGATATATAATCGCTCAGAGGCGTTTTATTGAATAGTATGAATACAAGATTTCTCCGAGAGGAGTAGAGATATGCTAACTATATATCGGAAAAATAGGACAAGAGGCGGCCAAGACGTCCTAAGCCTTGCCGTGCTAGTCTAACCACCTAAGCCCTAAGTTCTCTAAGCTAGCAGGAGTTCTCTAAGTCTAAATTCTCGGATCCCTTTTTCTTCTACTCCTGCTCTCCTTATATAGTCGATCCAGGTCGGTGGCCCATCCTTCGCCTTCGGGCCCAAGTCTATCTCTTTCGGGAATATTCCATTTTTTGTCGATCTTGATAGTTATCCTCGAATCTTTACATTTATCGTATTTCTGCGAGTTAGGACAAACCGTCATAACTTTTATGGGCTCGAATCCCTTCTGAGAACGTAGATGGGCCTCTAGACCAGTATGGATCCTTGCGGACCATTCTTAGGCCTTTTGGCATTTATACGATTTCTCGGTTTTGGTCGTAAAACTTCAAGAATAACTTTAATCAAAATGAAACGAGAAGTATATGGTCCCGAAGGTCGGATATCACAGCTATACGGAAGATACGGGAGTTAAAGTAAGTCGGACAGGCCGGGATCAGGTCAAGCTCGCCGGGCGAGCCGACTCGCGTGACGACCGAACTCGCCGGCGAACACAACCACGCGACGGTTCAGCTCCCCGACAAGCTGACCGGCGCGATGGCTAAGCTCGCCGGCGAGCTGACCGGCGTGATGGTTGAGCTCGCCGGCGAGCTGACCCGCGTGACGGTTCAGCTCTCCGGCGAGTGGCTTTTGTGCGGGATTCGCTCGTTCGTTCACTTCCGATCTTTCTTTCAGTGAATGTTTTGCGAGAAATCCGTGAGTAATAAATAATCATAGCCGTTGATTTCGAAATAACCGTTTTTGACCCCAACAGTTAGCCCCCCAGCCCATAAGACTCGGAGACGATTTTGCGGGCGAGTGATACGAATTAGAAATCGAAATCTTTGGTTAAAAATATTTATTGCGGAAATCCACGTCACCCTCATATCCTTATAAGTAGCAACTCACCACTCCTCATTCTTCACACATCTCTTTCTCTCACATTCTCTTTTCTTCAAACTACCTATCAAGAATGTCTTCCTCCCCAAGTGAAAAGAAAAGCTCCGACGTCGAGATGGGTGAGGCCAACTCGGCACTTCCAACTCTGGCCATGGACGAAGCTACTCCAACCTTCATCGCCGGGTTTCTTTCTTTCAAAGAGAGACTGTCCAGACGCAGTGCCGGGAAGGAAGGGGGTCGGATTCAGCCTGAGGTGCCAGCTATCCTTTCTTCGCCTGCGATGTCGACCTCGGCTAGAGGAAACAAGTCCCCTGGTGATGCCACGCCCCTCGCAGAATCGGCCATGGTTCCTGTTCAAGTTCCAGAGGTCTCGGCTCAACCCTCGGGCTCTTCGACCACACCAGTCCCAGCTCCTAAGGAGGAGAAGGCGACGGAGTTGATGCCTCCACCTTTGGATAGGAAGGAGATCGTCCTAGGGCTTCCCGCGTCCAGTGCTGCTCCTTTGACCAAAAGCCGCAAGAGGACTGGCGCTGCGACCGAGACCGTCAAGAAGAGGAGATGTACCGTTGGCGTGGAAAGGGAGCCCTCGGGACCTTTGTCGCAACATCGTACCAAGGTTTGTTTTCGGCATGAGCCACCTTGTTCTACGATTATCCTGACCCTTATTTCATGTATAGTTTGTATCCATGATTGACGGGATGCTCAGCGACTGCGGATCAGAGATAGAGCGTTCGACAAGGGGCCTGGCTGAATCGCGAGAGGCGTTGAAACAAGCCGAGGCCGCATTGAAATCTACTGAAGCCGCTCGTGCTGCTGAGCTCTCTCAGCTGGAGGTTCGGGTCAGCGATCTCGAGCGAGACCTCGGAAAGTCGGCGAATGCATTGTTCAAGCTGAAGAAAGAGAAGAAAAGCAAGGCTTCCGAAGTCCGTCGTCTCCAGCGTGAAATTCAGAACCGAGAAGAGTCGAGGACTGTTGTTTCGAGGGATGATTTTTACGCTCGCCTGACGAGGATGGCTGTTCTGTTTGATTCCCTCATGGCGGTCCATGAGAAGGACCCGGCTCTGGCTAGCGTCGAGGGAAGCCTGAACAAGATCCACCTGCTTAAATGCGACATGGTTCCGACTCTGGACTCCGAAGAAACCAGGCTGTTGTCTCGCAAGGAGGAATTGAAGGCTTCTGACGGGGACTTCGACTCGATCCTCTCTCAGCTGCAGTTCGAGTGCACCCTCACGCCGTGTTCGGGAGAGATCGAGGGGCATGGCCCCGTGGCTGAAGAAAGTGGAGATGTTGCGAGTGGGAGAGGAAACGACGAAGCGGCCGAGGGAGGCAAGGGCTGTGAGCTTGAGGATGATGGTAGTGCTCCGAGGAGTGCTTAGGGTAATGATCCTTTCTGGGATTTTTTTTATTTTCTGTTTCGGCCTGTTTGTGAGGCCACAGTTTGCATGTTTCGGGACTGGCCGTTGGTGGCTTTGAATCTCTGCCCTTGTTAGGGATTTTTGTATAATGCTTGGCTCAATCTATAAAACCTTTTCGGCTTATTATAAATCGAGAGAACACTGGTTTTTCGAAGTTAGAGGGTGAAGGAGTGAGTTGTCGTCTCGTTCCTTGCCCCCAGACGATCACCGTATCAATAGTCTGTTGAGCGTGCAGCTTTTGCTTTGTACGAGGACTCGTGAAAACGTATAGACTTAAGTGAAGAGACAAGTTTTGGTATCTCATATCGGGATGTCGATATTATGCCTTTGAGATGTCAGGATCCAGCAAGACTGGGTTTAGGGCAAGACCTAGGTTTACTTTCGGACTACAGCTATGCGATGACAAGTCGCCTTTCATTTTGCCTGTTTGCGATTTCTACCTGATTCATACCGATATAAAGTCCGTGAAGTGTTATCGGCTTATATGACTTGTCTTGGCGTGAATCGAGCTACTTCAAAAGGCCGTTTGGAGGTGCTGGCCAAAATTTTGGATATTCTTGTATAGCGCGCTATGGTATCCTTGTTGGATGTAAGAGAGCCTATCCTTTCGAGGGCGGCTAGTGTCTGTTTAGGACGTTTGTTGTGATCAGCAACAAAAAAGCAATGCCATTTTAAAGGCATTTCACCGTTAGAGGTATGTTGATTTTGGAAACAAGAGTGTTGTTTCCATAAGTGTTGGAAAGACCGTAACTTCAAGCGTGTTGCGACGTCTCACAATGCCAGAAGTTAATCTTTTTTTTTCCTTTGAGCCGCGTTTTTCTTGCGGGCTTTTTACCAAGTACCCTTATTTTTATGAGCATTCGTGGGTTTGTTGGTTTTAGCGTTATAGCTGATTTAGGCGTTCTGGGTGAGTTCTGGACCGCCGTTCTGGCCGTTTGTAGGGTAGTGGGCTTAGCGATTGTAGCGTTGCTTTTTTTTTTTTTTGTAAAAAGTTTCGAAAATATCTACTTTTTCAAAGTTGTGGGAGTATACGAGTATACGTACCCATCCCCCCCCCTTTTTTTAAGATGGGGGGATAGCTGAACTCGCTGGGCGAGCTGCCTACGTACCCTTTTTTCGGGGATCAAGCCATCTCGTAGTTCTTTGGATTCACTTTACGATTAGTGGTAGTATTTCTTAAGATGCATCGCGTTCCAGGTTCTTTGGATCTTGACGTCCTGCATGTTTGCGATTTGGTATGATCCTGGTCGGAATACCTTTATGACCTTGTATGGACCTTCCCAGTTTGCTCCCAGTTTTCCTGCGTTACGTTCGGCAGTGTTTTGGAAGACTTTGCGAAGGACCAGGTCGCCTTCTTTGAACCTGCGATGGCGAACGTTTGAGTTGTAGTATTTTGCGGCAGCGTGCTGGTAATTTTGGATCCGTATGAGAGCTTGATCTCGCCGCTCGTTAATAAGATCGAGTTCATCCAGCAGCATTGCGCTGTTAAGATCTTCTCGTTCGGGGAGGAATCTTCTCCGTACTCCGAGAAATTCTACTTCCGCGGGGACCATACATTCCGTTCCGTAAACGAGGGCGAATGGGGTTTCACCCATAGCCCGTCTCGGGGTCGTATGATGCGACCAAAGAACTCCTTCGAGCTCTTCTGCCCATCGCCCCTTTTTGGCTTCTAAGCGCTTTTTTAACCCGTCGAGGACGGTTTTGTTGATGGTCTCTGCCTGGCCATTGCACTGCGGATATCTGGGAGTCGACTTGGTCAGTCGTATCTTCCACTTCTCGCAGAATGCTTCGAATCGGGTAGAGATGAACTGAGATCCGTTGTCTGTCACGATTTTGTAAGGGACCCCGTGTCTGGTGATGATGTTCTTCCATACGAAGTTCTCGACTTGTACGTCTTTGATACTTGCGTAGGAATCTGCCTCTACCCACTTGGAGAAGAAATCCGTGAGGACCAGGAGGAAGCGTTTCTGCTTCGAGTTGTGTAATGGCCAGACGATATCCATGGACCATCGCATGAAGGGATACGGAGACGAGATGGACGAGAGGACTTCCGCGGGTTGATGGATTGTCGGCGCGTGCCTTTGGCATTTTTCGCACTTCCGTGTGAACTTCTCGCAGTCTTTGATCATAGTCGGCCAGTAATAACCATGGCCTTTTTTTTTACGGCGAGAGATCTTCCGCCGGAGTGGTTCCCACATGATCCGGAATGAACCTCCTCCATTACTCTTCTTGCTTTTTCGCCTTCGGCGCAGGTCATGAGTGGGCTGGAGAATCTCAATTTGTATATTTCTCCTTCTACCGTTACATATCGCGCGGCCAAGGTCTTGATTTTGCGGGCCGCCCATTTCTCAGTGGGAAGCGTTCCGTTGATTATGTATGCTCGGATTGGTTCTAGCCATGGGCTGTCGCAGCCGTATTCCGACTGATCCACGTTTTCTTCTGGTGGGTCTTCGACTTCCTCCGCATTTTCGATTTGTGCTCGAATCAGATTGGCAACCACTGGTGGTCCGATGCTTGGGTGTTCGATGAACTCGACGGGGATTACTCGTCTTAGTCTAGAATCCGAACTTGATGCGAGTGTGGCCAAGGCATCCGCCTGAGTGTTTTCCGAGCGAGGAATCCTAGTGAGGGCGAAGTGGTTGAAGTCTCGGGAGAGGTCTTGGATGAGTTTTAGATATGCATCCATTCTTTCGTCCCTCGCTTCGTATTCTCTGCTGTACTGATTTGCGACTAACTGAGAGTCACAGTAAGCGTGAATGTTGCGGATCTTAAGCCCATGGGCTAATCGTAATCCTGCGACGAGTGCTTCATATTCGGCCTCGTTGTTCGACGCATGGAATTCCAATCGGAACGATTGTTCCAAGACTTCGCCGGTCGGAGACGTGAGCCAGATTCCGATCCCGGATCCTTGTTTGGACGATGATCCGTCGACGTGAAGGATCCAGGTTGAGTCCGGTTCCGTGTTTGTCATATCCCCCATGGGCAATTCTACCAAGAAGTCCGCTAGTACTTGAGATTTTGCGCAGGTTCTTGGGCGGTACTCCACGTCGTACTCGCTTAGTTCGATTGCCCATTTTGCGAGTCGTCCTGACTGACTCGGACTGTGCAAGATCGTTCGCAGCGGGAAGGTGGTGAGGATTATTATGGTATGCAACTGAAAGTACGGCCGGAGTTTCCTTGCCGATGTCACAACTGCGAATGCTAGTTTCTCCATCAGGGGATACCGGGTCTCAGCGTCCAGTAACATTTTGCTTATGTAGAAGATTGTTTTTTTCTCACCATGTTCCTCTCTAATCAAAAAACCGCTTACCGCTGTTGTGGAGACTGCGATGTACAGGAACAAGGGTTCTCCCTCCACTGGTTTTGCGAGGACGGGAGGAGTGGCTAGGTAACGTATTAGCTGTTGGAAAGCTTTCTCACATTCCTCCGACCATTCGAACTTCTTATTCCCTTTCAGTGTGTCGTAGAAAGGAAGATACTTATCCGTTGAGCGCGAGATGAAACGGTTAAAGGCCGCAACTCTTCCGGTTAGCCTTTGGACTTCCCGTTTTGTCCTTGGCGAGACCATCTCTATTAACGCGTTTATCTGCTTAGGATTGGCTTCGATCCCACGACGCATGACTAGGTACCCAAGAAATTCTCCTGATGCCACCGCGAATCTACACTTTGCAGGGTTCAGTTTCATGTTGTGGGCGTTAAGTTTTGCAAAGCACTCCTCCTAATGGGAGACGTGGTCGTGCTCGTCAAGAGACTATACGAGCATGTCATCGATGTATACCTCCATAGTCTTGCCGAGCTGTTCGGAGAAAATTCGATTGACAAGTCGCTGGTAAGTGGCGTCTGCATTCTTGAGACCGAAAGGCATTACTTTGTAGCAATATGTTCCTCGATCGGTGATGAACGCAGTTTTCTCACGATCGTCGGGATTCATCATGATCTGATTGTACCCAGAGAAGGCATCCATAAATGATAAGAGTTTGTTCCCTGCTGTTGCTTCGACCAGTCGGTCGATGTGCGGGAGTGGGAAGCAATCCTTTGGACAGGCCTTGCTGAGATCGGTGAAATCGACGCATACTCGCCATTTTCCGTTTTTCTTTTTGACCACGACCGGTTTAGCGAGCCAGTCTGGATACCTAACTTTTGTTATTGATCCGACCTTCAGGAGTCTTTCGACTTCCTCATTTACCGCGGTGGCACGCTCCGGTCCTAGCTTCCGCCTTTTTTGTTTGACAGGTCTGTAAGTCGGATCGATGTTAAGCTCATGACACGTTATGCCGATATCGGTCCCTGGCATGTCTTCCGCGGCCCAAGCGAACGCATTGAGGTTCTTTTTGAGACAGGCGATGAGCTATGTCTTTAGTGGCTCGCGGAGGTTGGCTCCAATCTCGACACATCGTTCCGGAGAGGATTCATCGAGGCAGATCGAAATTACCGGTTCGCATGTCGATTCGCGCTTCCCTTCTATGGCTTCGGCCCTTTGAGATTGCCAGAAGACTTCCGAGTCTCGTTCCGGGGCTTTCTCATCGAGAGTCAGCTTTCTTTTCTTTTTATGGGAAGTTTCGATCGCCAAGTTTTTTCTTTTTAACTGGGCGGCGAAACATACTTGCGACATCCTGCGGTCTCCTTGTATAGTTTCGACTCAACAAGGGGTTGGAAACTTAAGGCACAGATCGAATGTCGAAGGGATCGCTCGCATGGAATTCAGCCATGGAGTACCGACGATCGCGTTGTACGATGTTGGGCGGTCGATGACTAAGAATTCCATGACTTTGGTGACGCTCCCGGCTTTAACAACGAGGTCGATCGAGCCGAGAGTCATAGTAGCATTTCCCGAGAGTCCGAATACCAGGCTAGGTCTTTCCGTAACGGCGCACAGATCGATCTCCATTCTTTCGAGGGTGCTTTTGTAGATAATATTGGCCGAGCATCCGGTGTCGACCAACACTCTCGCTATGTCGATGTCCTGGATCGTCAGCTCGATGAAAAGGAGATCGTTGTGGGGTTTTGCCTGATCGGCCGTTGCCCGGTCCTTGAAAGAAACGACATCGTTAGCTGTTGGAGCAGACATCCTGTGTCTTTTATCTTTTAGTGATTTTTGAGTTAGAGAATTCGTCAAACCCCCCCCCTCCTTCTAGCTCCAAACTGTAAGAACCGAAATTCACACCGTCGATTATAATAAATAATAATGGAGGAAAACCGAGTGAACCCATTTTTCCTTGAAGGTCTGAATTCTCTGCGTAATCACTTTAGAACGATAAAAAGATAGATAATCGCTCAGAGGCGTTTTATTGAATAGTATGAATACAAGATTTCTCCGAGAGGAGTAGAGATATGCTAACTATCGGAACAACAGGACAAGAGGCGGCCAAGACGTCCTAAGCCTTGTCGTGCTAGTCTAACCACCTAAGCCCTAAGTTCTCTAAGCTAGCAGGAGTTCTCTAAGTCTAAATTCTCGGATCCCTTTTTCTTCTGCTCCTGCTCTCCTTATATAGTCGCTCTAGGTCGGTGGCCCATCCTTCGCCTTCGGGCCCAAGTCTATCTCTTTCGGGAATATTCCATTTTTTGTCGATCTTGATAGTTATCCTCGAATCTTTACATTTATCGTATTTCTGCGAGTTGAACTAGATCGAATGTTACAAATGAGATCGATAAAGAAAGGATCTAAAATGGGAATGGAAACAAGGTCGATGTATGTTTGTAGCTCTCTCTATGTTTTTCAACGTGTCTTGCTTCATGTTTGTTCCTCTCTCTTTATAGTGAGTCGACTTCGTCATCTTCGTAACTGCTCCGCGATCTTCGTTTCTTGTTGTGCGATCTCCGGGACCTCGAAGTCTCCGTCTCGAGCTCGAACGCTTGCTGTGGGCTTTAGTTCTTAACGGTCCATATCTTTGATTCCGGCCCATTAATGTATTGACCGAAATTGGGTCCAACAGACGTAACCCTAGTTCTAATTGTTTTCTCCGCCTCTCTCTCTCTCTCACGACGAACACAAAGGCGATTTCAGAGTCCCTCGGTAAAATCAACAGCAAGACCAGCCACCGGTGAAATCGGGAACGGAACCTCTTTGTCTTTCTCCGACATCGCTAGAACCGAAGGTAAAGTCAAAACTTTCTCCTTTCCAATTTTATCGGGTCTCTCTTTGTATGCTATTTTCTCCTACTAAATCTAATTGCTTTCTCCGCCTCCCTCTCTCGGCGAAGGCAATTTTGCAGCTTCTCTTGGTGAAATCAACGGCAAGACCAGCCACCGGGAAATCGAATCTCTCTTCCAGCAGAACCCCTTTGTCTTTCTCCAACATCTCTAGCACGAAAGGTAAAGTCAAAACTTTCTCCTTCCAATTTGATCGACTATCTCTTTGTGTGTTCCTTTCTTAGGATTAATAGTTATGTTGTTCTATTTGTTAACTGATTTCGTTAATAGAATGAAGTAATCGGGTTTTCAACTTTTTTAGTTTGATTTCATTCAATATGTGTTTGTAACTTTTTAACTGAATGAAGGAATCAGGGTGTTGAGTTGTTGTAATTTTAGTTTGATTTCATTCCTTTTTATGATCAAAATGAAAGTGTGTGTTTTTCACTTCTGGATTTGTTTGATTTTTGATTTATCTTAATTCAAATTTTGTAGGAAAAATGTCATTTATGTGTACATTTGTTTGAAATCTTGTTTAAGGATGTATATTGTTAGGGGATTTTTGTGTAAACTCTTTTAGAGTACCACAGAATGATGGATAAGCTAGAGAATCGTATGTGTTTTGAGTAGGATTGTATGTTTCGTGAGGATTTGGATAAAGTAATAAGAAGATAGGCTTAAAGAAACGTTTTATTAGGTAGAACAAGCGAGAGTAAACAAGGTTACAAAGTATTAGGTAAGAACCCTAATTCTAGCTGTCTAACCCTAGTCTATAAGCCTTGGAGAAGTCGATCCCTTGCTTTTGGGACTTAGGAGCCCTTATATAGTCGCCTTGAAGTCGGTTTGATTTAGGTTGAACTCTTCCATATTCGGAAATATGGAAGGTTCTCCTTATCGGAAATCTTCCATTTCTTGGAATGGAGGTCGGTCCCTGGGACTGGTCCCAGGGTTCCTTTTAGCGGGGACCTGGAGCATTCCTTTATCGGGGACCCGGGGACCTGGGTCCTGCCCGAAGTCTGGAGGAAATGATACCGGGGTATTTTTCCCTAACAGTTTGCCCCTTATTGCTCGATTTCGTCATCGAACTCTGGGAATAACCTGTGCACTCAAGTCAACCGGGGTTGCTCATTCTCAGCAGGCTCCCCTTTAGGCAGGACTCTGCTCCATCGGTCTCGCTGTCCTGGGTTCCACTCAAGCCGGACCTCATTCTGAACCCAGGTAAGGATTGGTTCCTCCTTATTTGGCCGGAGCCTAATAGTAGCGTCTTGAATTTTCTGGAGATGACGAGGCTGGAGAGAGTTCTTGTTAGAGAAAACCAAAGTCTTCAATATGCGCTGGAATCCCTTGGGCCGGAGAAGTAATGCTGGTAGGGTGGTCCTCAGAGTTCCATTAGTTCCTCGGGTCCCTGAGACTGGGTAGGAAGAGGAAAGGACCTCCAATACCTCCAGATTCGCTTTCCCGCATGGATTCTCTTTTCGACGCGTGTAAGGCGTGTTTAGGGTTTTCGGTTCTATCTCTCCGTTTTTGCCGCCAGACATTTTCAGTTTCCTTTTCTCTTGCTACGAAAATTTCTCGCGATCTCCACATCTCAGTTCGGGTCTTCATTCCACAGGTAACATTTTCTTTCTCCTCTTACGCTTGCTTTTAGGCCCTTCCTTCCAATCCTTTCTGTTTCTGAGATGAAGGCTGAGTCGGGTCTCTCCCCAGATTCTTCTTCCATAGGTAGTAGAGTTAGATCTAGCAAGGTGAAGGACGTGGTTGCTCCGTCAGTGTCCATGGACTCTTCTGACTCTTCTATGGATTTAACTGCTGAGGTGGAAGATCCTAAAGCTATTGTTGCCCGGAATAATTTGCCCGTCGTGGAGGGAAACCGGTACCCTCCGATAGGCCCTCCTTCGGTAATAGGGGTTGAGGAGGATTCAGACTGGAGGATGAAGTATAATCTCCCTGCTGACGTCATCATCCGAGTGCCAGGTCCAGAAGATAGGGTCTCGGATTTTGGCGTGGATGAAGTTCCTGTATACGAGGGTTACTTCGAGTCAGGTTTCAGGGATCGAGTCCCTTCTTTGGTGGCCAAGATATCGGAAACCTTGGAGATTTCCCCAGGTCAATTGAACCCTCCGGCTTGGAGAACTTTGATAGCCTTGCAAAATTTGGGTGATCTCCAAGGGCTCGTAATCGGGGTGGCTGCGGTTTTGTGCTCTTATTCTGTTTCTCCTTTAAGCGGCGCAGAATGGAGGTACTATCTTCGTCCTCGGGGCAAGGATCCTCCTGTTAGGGAAGTTCCTAAGAGAGAGAGGAAGCGTCTTCCAGCTTTTGCTGGAAACTGGACTGAGAAGTTTGCCTTCATGCGACTTCCATGATTTTTACCTATATGGCAACTAGAGGGTAGGCTAGCTGTAGGAGTCACGAAGGTCCTTTAGGCGAAGAAGGTATTGATAGTCTCTTGTTTTCTTGCTGCAGATTTGCCTCGTGTGGACTACTCTTCCGGGAGGGAGACCATAGAGCGGGTGTTGAGGCTTCCTATCGAGCGACGCTAGATTCCTTTTCTCGAAAGCAAGGCGGCGTTAAAGCGTTGCAGCATCTAGGGTAAGCCTTTCATTCTCTTTCATTTTTCCCTTATAGTCATTGACTGGATTTGCTTTTGCATTTTAGGTGAGATGTCGGGATCCAAAGGTGACGAGGCGTTAGCGGAATACAAGAAGGCTCTTGAGGTGTTGTCTGCGTGAAAGTCCGCTCCTAAGCGAGCTGCCTCTGTCGATGACGATGAGGTTCAGTTTCTCAGGAGCAGCAAACGTATGACGGTTGCTGCTACTGCTCCTTCCTCTTCTAAAAAGAAATCCAAGGCTTCGGGCTCTTCTCCTTCTGCCTCTTATGATTGGACCACAGTGCTTACCAACCTTAACACAAAGGTATTTCCTTCGACTCCAGTGCTCTTGACGTCAGAGGAAGATTCCTCCGTGGCCATTCAGTCGCTTCAGGGTGACTTGCTTCAGGTAATGCTCCATATGACTTTTTTTTTTTGGTTATGTTTATTGATTAGATCTCATGGGCAGGTGGCGTCTCAATTGTTCCATCTTGGGGAGAGGATGGTAGGTGCGGCTTCGACGAAAGCCGAGATGGATGCTCTGGCCTCCCATCTGCGCGAGGAAAAGGATGTTGCTCTAGCCAAGGATAAGGAGATTAAGGCTTTGAGGCTCAAGGCGAGGAACCAGGAGGAAGCAAAGAGAACTGGCAGCAACGGAGAATGTCTCTCTGAGGGGTCAGCTAAAGAACAGGGAAGAGGAGCTGAACGATCTGAAGGATACTGCGGAGACCTTTGAGGCAGAGAAGGCGATGGCGGTGAATGGTGCCAAGGTCATGGCTCGATGGAAGCTGATGCGGGAGTGGCTTAATGGCCAGACCGACAGTTGGGATCCTGTGAACGTCCTGGAGCAGTACAAAATGGTGAAGATCACTGAGGCCGAGCTTCTAGGACTCCCCACTCCTTCCTTTGAGGGTGAACCGCAGGTCCCTGGCGACATGGAGGCGGAGAAGACGCCGGAGCCCGCTGCTGATGACCCTCCTGCCAGCTGATTCCAATCTCTATCCTCTGAACTCTTGACCCCATGAAAGGGTCTCTTTTTATTTTGTAACTGCCCTCGGTGAGGGTTTAAGACTTTGAATCAGGCCCCTGTGCCTTTTTGTTTTGTTGTGTTTAAACAATGGCCCTGCTGTGGCTGCTTAAGAATGCTTTTGGATTTTTGCATCTCTCACTTGCTTGTTGTCGACCTTGACCTCTATTCTTGATGGACCTTTCGTCCTTTAAGCCCGGAGTTTTGGCTTTCTTCTGTGATTGCCCCTTCTTTGCAGGTTGCGGAATGATCTCGGGGTTTCAAAGCTTGATTCACGGAGATGAATTAGAGAGCTGATGAATACTGCGCGAGAAATCTAAGCGTTGGTGTGGAGAAAACTCTTCGAGTATCTTCTTGCAAGATCCGAGCCGCGTGGGCTTTAGGTGCTGGGATTCCCTGGAACCCTCGGTCTTTTAGATTCTTGGCTGGTTCCCTATGCCTTGGACCCTAGGATCGCTTGGGGAACTGATGGGTTATTGACCTTGAGGCCTTTCTGAGCCCGGAGTTCTTTCTCAGAACCCGGAATATTAGTTTTAAAGGACCGTATTCTGCCATCCTAGGCGAGGCCACTATCGGTACCTGTTGGGATTTCGTATTCTGCCGCTCGGAAGCTGGCCACTATCGAGTTCCCGTGATGCACGCTGCTTCTGCATGAAGCCACTATCAGACTTAGAGGGTGCTGGTATGGGTGAAAACCCAAGTGCCAGGCTTACGCTGCTTTCCACGTCTGGAGAAGCAGGATATTATAGGGTTCTCCCGGACTTTTGCACTTTTGCTCCTTACTATCGCAGTACTTTTGCAATTATACCTTGTGTCCCCTGTATTATTTAGCACGTAGCGTTTAATACAGGTACTTTTCACGTTTGGGTATTTATTTTAGTTTGGGACCCCGATGTGCCTGAGGCTATACAGGGGTTTTAGGTAGTTTTGACGGTATACTCGGGCTTGCGCAGACCCATTCCTGCCTTATGTCTCATACCCGTTTTGTGGTTGCACCACTTTTTCATTGAGGGTTGGCCAGGATTGGAGGTCGCTTGGACCTGATCCAGCTCGTTTGCCCCTTTAAGTATTATGATATTCCTACTATTCTTTTATAGTCGAAACTATTTTATTGCATAAGCTTTGTTCGGAGACGTTTCAGCGTGCATAGGAGTAGGAAAACATAATGCTTAAATAATAAGTAATAAAAATCCTGGTCCGGAGACCGTACAAGACATCAGCTTGCGAGGTACCCCGGTGGTTAGGCCATGTTTTACCTTTCTTATGTAGCCCATAGGCTCTGTTTTGCTATTTGGATAAGTGCCCCTGCTGGAGGATTCCTCTTTCTTGCTGCGGTCCCTGGCGGTACTCCATGGTCGGGACCAGTCCTCTGGGTACTGCTTCTCCCTTGGGTATGGGGACCGTGACCGAGATTTGTCTCGTGCCCCAGCTTCTGTAGATTCTCTTGCTATTGGGGATTCGCGGCCAGTGTTTCCTGGTGATGAAGGTTCTCAGCACGGTCATGAGATGGGTAGTCGCATTCATCCAACGGAGCGACTAGGTTTGAAGAACTCTGGCTTGGCTAGGTATCTTTGTTCTCCGTTGGCAGGGTACCCTCTGCCCCAGATCCGTCCGATATGATTTCATAGGAGGTCTCCTCACGTTGCTTATGCCCCGCTTCTTTTGTTGCGAGACCATCGGTTGGTAGCTGGCGAGATCCATGCGGGGTGGAGGATGAGGATCTTGCGAGGTCCCTGTCTTCTGAACAGGTACCGCTTTGGAAGACCTTGAGTGAGACCATGCGAAGCGGTCGATACTGGTCCTTAGGTGGTCCCTCACGTGATTCGGGGTCCGCTTCCTCTGAACCGATCGCCATTCGCCAGACCTCTTGACCTCTGGTCCTTGGGTTTGCGGGACCTGAGGTCTCTTATGTAATTGCTATAAGACCTTGGTCTTTCCCTTTAAGGTGGTCTGGTAGCAGGATCGAGAATTCTCCTGATCTCCTTTTATTATTCAGATGCCCCAGGGTGTAAGGAATTTCACCATTTGATGAAGGGTTGAAGGGACTGCTCCCATGTCGTGAATCCAGGGTCTTCCTAGGATCATGTTGTATGCTTATTGACTGTCGACGACCAGGAACTTGGTAGACATGTTGATCCCTTCAGCGTACACTGGGAGAGTGACCTCTCCAGCTGTTTGCTTAACTTTGCCGCTGAATCCGATGAGTGGAGTTATTTTGCGCGTCAGGGTGCTCTCCTCCAGCCCTAGGTCCTGGTAAGCAGTCTGGAAGATGATGTTGCTGGAGCTACCATTGTCCACTAGTATTATTTTTACCAAGCAGTTTGCTACGGTGAGCGAGATGACCAAGGCATCGTGGTGGGGAGCCAAGATCTTCTCTTGCTCCTTAGCCGTGAAGCTTATTTCGCCGGTACCTAGGAGCAAGTGCTTTGGTTTGGTCGTCTCCAGGCCGTGCTTGGTGTTGCAGGTGCTTTTCTTGGCAGCTGCATGACTCACACAGCTTATCTCCGAACCTCCGGATATGACATGGATCACTCGGTCCTGGCGAGGTGGTGAGGCGGGTATAGCTCCAGAGGATTTCGCCGGCACCTCTTTATTTAGATGGTTCTTGGCTTTTTCTGAGAGGAATTCCCAGAGATGCCCCTTTTGGAGTAGTTCATTGACCTCGATCCTTAGAGCGACGCAGTCTTCAGTTTTGTGACCGTTGTCGCGATGGAAGTCGCACCAGAGGCCAGGGTTCCGGAACGAGTCAGGTGTTCATCTTTTGAGGCCACTTGACCTGTTGGCCCATCTGCCTCAAGACATTGACTAGCTCCGATGTGGATATCGAGAGATGGGAGATGTCGGGCCAAGTGGATACCGACATTCCTTCTTCCTTTTCCAGGGGTCGGTACTGGAACCTGCCCAGGTTTCTGTTCCCGGAGTCCTTGGTCGCTCTTTGGGAGGATCTTTCATCCCGATTTCCATGATACGATCGAGCCGACTTTTGGTTCTGCTTCGGCTCGGCCTTAGAGCGGCTAGCGACGTCTTCTTCCCACTTCACTTGCGCCCAGGCCCGGGATAACACGTCTTCCATGGTCTTGCAGGGATACATGGTTAGTTCTTTGTAGAGGCCCCCGTCTGGAAGCAGGCCCCTTTTGAAGGCAGAGATCGCGGTAGGAATGCTGCACTCGGGAACTGCCACCTTTTCTTGGTTGTAGCGGGCTATGTAATCTCGAAGGACGAACCTGGGTGTTGAAACGACGCTTCTTGTTGCCTGGCCTACTGCGGGCTTGGTTTTGATCCCGGAGGACCGTATTCTCCGACTGCAACTGGCTGAGCTTCTCGGCACCTTCTCCAGCTGTTTGGAATGTTCGTCAAGTTTCTCCTTCGGACTCTGGACTTCTGAAGAGAGGTTGGGGTTTTCCCCGGTTGCTTCCCGAGTTCGATTCATCTCGGTTATTTGGCTCTGGATGCCGTCAGCTTGCTTCTAGAGTTCAGCTACCCTTTGAGCATCATCGGATGGCTCGTTATGCTCGTCCACCGTCATCGTCACGTAGTTTGATTACTCCCCTCTTTCTAGCGCCAAACTGTTAGGGGATTTTTGTGTAGGCTCTTTTAGAGTACCACGGAACGATGGATAAGCTAGAGAATCGTATGTGTTTTGAGTAGGATTGTATGTTTCGTGAGGATTTGGGTAAAGTAATAAGAAGATAGGCTTAAAGAAACGTTTTATTAGGTAGAACAAGCGAGAGTAAACAAGGTTTCAAAGTATTAGGTAAGAACCCTAATTCTAGTTCTCTAACCCTAGTCTCTAAGCCTTGGAGAAGTCGATCCCTTGCTTTTGGGACTTAGGAGCCCTTATATAGTCGCCTTGAAGTCGGTTTGATTTAGGCTAAACTATTCCATATTCGGAAATATGAAAGGTTCTCCTTATCGGAAATCTTCCATTTTTTGGAAGGAAGGTCGGTCCCTGGGACTGGTCCAAGGGTTCCTTTTAACGGGGACCTGGAGCGTTCCTTTATCGGGGACTCAGAGACCTGGGTCCTGCCCGGAGGCTGGAGGAAATGATACCGGAGTATTTTTCCCTAACATATATGTTATTATGAACATAATTTTCAAAGCGTTATTAATTGAATTTCGGAAGCGAACAAAATTGAAAGTGTTTGTGTTTGTGAATGTTTATTGATTTGTTTTTTTATCTGTCTTCTGTTAGTTTTTGTTTCACTCTTAAGTTTGTTTCTTTTGACTTAAATCAATTTCTTTTCTCTTTTGTAGATATGGTTTCAATGCTACCTAAGGGTTTATACTAAGAGGGTTTCAAACCTCAGGTCAAGGTCAAGAAGATCCACAACAGCTGCCGCATAACACTTCTCAAAATTCTGAAGAAAGCTATGTCTGAAGAATACACAGACGTGAAGAGAGATCATGTATTCACATCTATGTCAGTTTACATAAGTGTTATTAATATATGTATCAGTTATAAAATAATAAAGATACTATTTTTGTTAATATTATAATATTTTATTATATAATTATAATGAATTAATTCTAATTTATGTTACTTTTAAACGCATGTTAAAATATCAGAAAAACATTGTTATACTTTAATAATTTTAAATAAAAACAACGAAACTAAAATTGTTTACTAAATAATAATTATAAAATTATTAATTAATAATAGTTCTTTAATTTGTGTCTTCAACTTAACTACCATTTCAGAATTTTCTATCTCTAGTCTAGTTGTGGTTGAGCATCTCACTAATTTTGATGATGTTCTCCTCCTGAACGCTGTGGACCAAAAACTTGAACAAGTTTATCATCCAAGTTAATTGTAACATTGTTGTGTCGCGCGTGCGGATTTTTTAACTTAGAAAAGTTGTAAGTGCTTCCTAGAAAAAGCATAAATAGGTGCCAAACTAATCGACTAAGAAAAAAAATGAATGGTGCAAGACTAACTGCTCGTATTTGTGCATCCTCTCATGCAAAGCTGCCATTAAGTTTCGTGCAAATCTCAGTGAAAAACTCTGTTTGGCATAGTGGTTTTTCCTGTCTTTATTTTCTTCACAAAACAAGAATAAAAAAATATACATTATCAGTATAATAAACTAGTTTTATATCGTAATTACATGTTACTTACAATCTCACTTATTCTCCTTGAAAATATATTTTCCACATAAGTGAGGCATAGCAGGTTTTTTTTTTTGTTCTTTGTATTCCGCTTTTACATTTTCTGAAACCTCACATATTAAAAATTTGCATTTGAAACCTCACATATTCCATTTTTAGCAAATCTTATGTGAACGAAATTTTCTCCCATTGATCTGAAGGAACATTTTTGAGTCGATCTTGCAATTTTTCACTTATATTATTTTGTTTGTGTGTTTTCCAAAGATGTAGTATAACATCTTTGCACTTGCTTCCTAGTGCACTCATTGCATATTTTATTCTCATCATCAGATAATCAAACTAGAATTTGGATTGAAATGACAACGCATACAATGATTGATGAAGAAAAAATATTGGTTCAGAACATTGTTTGTTTAACATATATAGAGATAAATAGATGGTGGAAGTTACTGAATTACATCCCATGATTTCCTTTTAGTGTGAATATTAACTAACCTCCGATTGATGTAATTGATAGGCAGCAAATTCACATCATTAATTAATTGACCTAACCATGATCCAACTAAACCACCAGAACCTCCCAATTTGCTTCCACTAATTCGTCACTGCATAATCGCTTTGCTATTTTGAAATTTTCAAACAAATTTAGATGTCACTATTTTGTCTTGTGTAGATCAAAATACTTATATTAGTACAAATTTAACTTTTATCACTTCTAATGACTTTAACATAAACATTTATCAATATACCATGTATTTAAAATACAAATTTATCAGTTTTAATGTAAATTAAGTCTTTTAAGATATATAAAAGTAATAAAAAAAACTTTTGCCAAGGCCAATTTCATGGAAACACCAAAACATCAAATTTAGTATAATTTCATCTGCAATAAAACATTAAAAAATGAGACATTCCCACCAAATTTGGTGTTTTATGAGTAATATTATACTAAATTTGATTTAACCTTTATCACAATTCATCACCAAATACTAAAATAATATATTTTAATACTTTCATTTAATTGTAGGTATATTGGTATTATTAATTAGTTTTAAGTTATAGTTAAAATAAGTATATCATACTATCATACTATTTTGTATTTTTCATTTTTGCTTTTATTTTACTCAACATGAAATATTATTATTTTATTATTAATTAAGAATATAAGTAAATGCGTCTTATAAATTACATCAAACTGTTACGAGATAAAAATCACTTATTATTTATTTCATTTTTAAATGTATATATTTTAATTTCATCTAATATTTTATATTAAATTAATAAAATAATATATCTCCCAATAAGCATATCAGGGTTACATATTTTTAAATCTTAAAAAAAAATAAAAGAAAATTTTATTAAAATAAACTAATAATAAGTTAATAAAAAGAGATAAAATAAAAAGGAATTAACTTGATATATATATATGAGAACTATTTCAAAAATTAATGTGAAACAAATTAATTAAAATTATGTACTAAAGTACGCCAAGACATACAAATAGCGGTCACATCAAAATAAAACAGTTAACTAATGTAAAAAGAGGGTATGTCTTTCACCTCTTCATTCGGAAGTGGAGGCTTTAATTTGGGCAATGGAATGTATGAAGAATTTAAGACAGTTTCAAGTTACGTTTGCAACGGATTGTTCTCAATTGGTGAAGATGGTTTCGGAATCTGATGTTAGGAGTTTTCAAGGCTCCTAAGACAAATGTTGTAGTATAGTGATTGTCGAACCAGTTCTGAGGGATATCAAAGCACTGAGAATGCAAGTACTCACTTAATCTAAGTGCAACCAATGATTTAGATGGGTTTTAAGCTATGACTAAAACTAGAAAGCAATAACAGAATGATACTTCTTGACTAAGGGAAAAGAGAACTCATGGGCATAGGGATTAGACCTTGGGTGATCAAGTATCGAACTAAGGATGGCAAATGATCAATCAAACTATCAACCTTAAGCCTAGACACAATTCTAAGCAAGCTCTATGTCTAGATGAATGCTCATTTGCTAACATATCTCAAACATCAAATGTCTTTGGTTGAATAATATGAAAGCAATCATTACGAACAAGTCTATTAGCTATCTTAGCATCTTTAACAACAAATGTCTTTGGCAAAGTATACTAAAAGCCTAGGAGAGTTGTCTCAGGCATTTCATCAAACACCTTTTGGGTGGGAAATGCCTATTGATCAACTTTTGAGTGGCCAACTCAGAAGATGCATTATGAATACTCTACTAGCAAGGAACAAGAATGATCTACACTAAAACATCCTAGAACTAACCTAATCACCCTTGATCTCCCTAACCCATGAATTCAAAAGGTGATTACTCACTAATCTCCATGATTCCTCTTAAACCCATATTGGATTTCAGATTAATCATGTAGAGAAATAGATAAGAAATCAACAAGAACACAAGAACATAACAATCAAAATCCAAGAGATGAACTTCTCAAGAGAGTTTTTGTGTATTTCTCAATAGATCCAAAGATGGTCTGCCTGGTGGCTACAAAAGATGTTTAAAACATAGGTGTTTCCAAGTGCAAAACGTCCAAAATAAATTGCAAAAAGGTCCTCGGGAAATCATGATTTTCGGCAGCAAAGTAACGCGGAGCGACTTGCAGGTGTCGCTCCGGGAAGTCGCTCCAAGGCCGATTTTTGGTGTCTCCGGGTGAGAGGTCGCGAGCGACTTTGGTGTGTCGCTCCAACGGGTCGCTCTGGATCAGGAGCGACCTTGGTAGGTCGCTCTGAGAGGTCGCTCCAGGGTCATCTAAGACAGTTCGGAGTAACGAGAACGCGAGCGACTTCATGGCGTCGCTTTAGGAAGGTCGCTCTGAGAGGTGGGACACAGCGACTTCGTGATGTCGCTCCGGGAGGTCGCTCCCATGCTCTGCTCGTTTAATGATCACCTATTTCACCTCCTTCGAGCTCCAAATGCATCCAAATGTCCCTAAGAACTCCATGTGGCACTCCAGTACCTAATAGAGACTCATGTATGCAAAATGCAACCTAAACATGTCTAAATCCTAATCTCTATGATGAAAATGCACATGGATGAATAGATAAAACAATGCAAATATGCAAGATATCAACTCCCCCAAACTTGTTCTTTTACTTGTCCACAAGTGAACTTTCTAGAACTCATAGGGAGAGAGGTTTGAAGGTGAGAGCTCATAGCCAAAAGAAACACATAAAGCACTCAAATCAACATCTAAATTCAGCATTAGTACATCCTCTCTTATTATACTCTAGCTTCTCTAGGCCTATTCAACTCTTTTCATCCCTACACTCATCATCATGCATTCACACATGCAAATCAGCCAACTCTCAAGTTCATTAAGCATAGCATCAAGTGAATTCTTGCAAATGGTCAGTTGGTCCAAGTCATTGGGTTGGGTAAGGGAAGGCTTTTATTCAAGTGATTCAAGAGGTTCGAAACATAAAATCTTTAAGGTGGTTTACTCTCGAAACAAGTAGCCTTGACATTGCACATAATATATCTAAGAAAGGGATCAACTCATGCATACAATGCTCAATCTCCATTGTTCTACCCTTTTCCCAAACATACAATTACACAATCATTCTCAAATGTCAAACCCAACTCACATCTCTCACCAAAAGATCCTAAGAACATTAACTCCTTCTCTTTGAAATCTACAAGGGATTTTTCACAACCTCAAAACATTACTTAGCTCCTAACAACTTTGCTAGCCCCCTTTTTCTTTCTTTTTCTTTTCTTTTCATTTTTTTTTTTTTTTTTTTTTTAAATGGGGGCCAAGACTTTTCATAACTTGAGCTAGAGGTTTTTTTTTTTTTACTTATCCCAGTAAGACAATTCACTTAAACACAAAGAGTTATTTCTTTTCCTTTTTCATTGCTCCCAAATCATAATCACAACTCTCACCCCCCCCACCTATAGCTAGACAATAGAGTGCCCAATCTAGCAAGAATGAAGATCAAGCATTGTCGTTCCCGATACTCTCAACATTATGCACATGTAAGACTTTCCGAAGAAGGCCTCACTCATCAAACAATGAAAGCTTAAAAGGAGGGAAAGGTTTTGGGAGTGGTCTACCACTAGAGTTTGTCAGAATAAGATTGGCATAAAGGATGTGACAACTCAGGTGTGTATAGCCATGACTCAGTACACAAGGGACCATGAGCAAGAAGCATTAAGTTCGTTCAGTTCAAATAAGGTTGTAGTTGGCTTCAAAGACTGAGTTTCAGCAATCAACAAGTTTCAGGAAGAGTCTTCAAGGCTCGAAGCATACAAGTGTTTTTGAGAGGTGCATAAGCTATTCAGGTGCAAAGTAATGTCCTTTACAAGGCATTTCAAATCATTGCTCCCAATGCAAGTAAATGCAACCTATATGCTCTAGACTCTCCTAGAAATGCCAATGATGCAAACTAAATGAATTTTTTTTTTTTTTAATGCAAATATATATGTATAATGCAATGCATGAGACTCAAAATCATCAAAGCAAACGTGATCAAATACTTGGTACCTCCCCCAAACTTAAATGACACAGTCTCTGTGTTGTCAAGGAGAGAGAGATACCCAAAAAGAGAAAACTAATATGCAAAAACGAAATGGTATATACAAGGGAAAGTAGTGGGTTACCTTCTATGGAGAATGAGTAGAGGGAGATGCTCCCTCCTCGTCGTCCTCAGGTGGTAACTCTTCAAGGTGCTCATCAGTAAGAGTGCCCATCTCTTCAATGTAGAAGGCTTGCCCGAACACAGTTGGTTTCTTCATTTTCTCCTTGATGTCAAAGTGGAGAACATGCCCTTTACCCAAATGGAGATCAATCGTGCCCTCTTTCACCTTAACAATTGCTCCTGCTGTAGCTAAGAATGGCCTTCCAAGAATCAATGGGTCCTGAGCCTCCTCACCCATCTCAAGCACCACAAAATCTGTAGGTATCTCATACCTTCCAATCTTCACAGGTAGGTCCTCTAAGATGCCCACAGGGTACTTCACTGAACGATCAGCTAACACCAGAGAGAGTTTACACTTCTTGTACTGAGTGAATCCAAGCTTCTTTGCAACAGACAAAGGCATCACGCTGACACTAGCTCCCAAATCGCAGAGACATTTCTCAAATACCATAGGTCCAAGAGCACAAGGTAGTGTGAAGCATCCTGGATCCTCTAACTTCTCTGGAACATCAAGCCTTTGGATGATGGCACTGCACTCATGGGTAAGAATCATCATGCTTTCCATTTCCTTCTTCTTTGCAGCTACAACATCTTTCAGGAACTTGTTGTATTGAGGAATCAACATGAAAGCATCGATGATGGGCATTGCAACCTGAGCTTCACTCATTTGCTTGTCAAACAAAGCCTTGTACTTCTCTAGCAGCTGCCTCTTGAATCTACCAGGGAATGGTAGTTTGGGTTCATAGGGAGGAGGAACAAAAGAATTCTCACTTGCTGGAGCAAGAACTTCACCATCCTTCACTGTTTTCTTCTCTTCCCCAACCTTTCCTTTACCCTTGGCTTCCACAATCTTCTCCAAGATTTCATCATTGATTTTCTCATCAACAATCACCACTTCATCATCTAAGTTGATGGCCACCTCCTCACCTAGTTTCTCAGCATCCCTGGTGAGGGTTGTAGGAGGTAACTGCTTACCACTCCTAAGGGTGATAGCTTTGGCCTCCTTGGGGTTTTGGTCAGATTTTCCAGGTAGAGATCCTTGCTGGCGAGTCTGGTGAGTGTTCATGGAAGCAAACTGATTCTCTAAATTCTTGACTGTAGAAGCAAGATGTGAGAACTTGTTGTTGAGCTCATTGTAGCTCCCATCAATCTTGGAATGAAGGTTCTTCAACTCATAACCAACATGCTTCTCACTTCTAGTCTGAGACTCCAAGATTTGTTTCAGCAGGGTGTCAGTGCTGCTCTCTTGAGGAGCAGAGGAACCAGATGAGGGGTTTTGATGAGGTTGATAGCTGCCTTGCTGGTTGTTTCGAGGCGGATAACCACTCTGTTGGTTGTTGGGATAGGATTTCTGTTGGTAGTTGTTGTACTGAAAGTTGGGCTCTTTTTTGTACCAGCTACCATTGTTGTTGATGAAACACAGCTCTTCCTGACCTTCCAAACCCTCAACCTCATGGACAACAGGTGGTGTATCTTGGCTTGGGTTACCAACAAAGTGCAGCTGCTCTTGTGTGGCTTTATCAGCAAGGAGGATGTCTATCTTATCCTGTAGAGCTTTCAACTCCTTCCTCGTCTGCTTATCATCTGTTCGACTGCTTCTGTCGTGGTCTCCACTGTAGACTGCATCACTCTTTACCATGTTGTCAACCAGCTCCTCTGCATCTTCCTCAGTTCTCCCCAAGAAGAACCCATTGCTAGCTGTATCCAGTCTGGCCCTGTACTTAGGAAGAGCACCACGGTAGAATGTGCTCAGCAAGCTCTCCTTAGAGAAACCATGGTGTGGGCATTGAGCTTGGTAGCCCTTGAATCTCTCCCAGGCTTCACTGAATCCTTCCAAGTTCTTCTGTTGGAAACTGGAGATCTCATTTCTCAGCTTAGCAGTTCTTGAGGATGAGAAGAATTTCTCCAAGAATGCTCTCTTGCACTCATCCCAAGTGGTGATAGAGTCGCTGGGTAGAGACTTCTCCCACTGACGTGCCTTATCCCCCAAAGAGAAAGGGAATAGCTTGAGCTTTAAGGCATCTTCGGACACACCATTGGTTTTTGACAACCCACAGTAGCTGTCGAACCTATCCAAGTGATCAAATGGGTCCTCCAGAGCCAAGCCATGATACTTGTTGTTCTCGATCACGTTGAGGAGTCCTGACTTGACCTCAAAGTTGTTGGCTGCCACAGCTGGTGCTCGGATTCCGAATCTGTGACCATGTATGTTGGGGCGGTCGTAAGTGCCAATGGGTCGAGCTGCCCGCGGTTGGTGTTCTGCCCCTTGCGGTGGATCTGCCATATCAATATCCAAGTGGGCCTGGTGTTCTTCTTCTCTTCTAGCTCTAGCACACTCCCTCTCAAAAGCTCTGATGTCTGCTACTATTGGAACTAGGTTTGATGGACCCCTGCTCCTCAAGTTCATACACCTGAAAGTGAAAGGTAGGTGAAGAAGAAGAATCAGTAACAAAACAAAATTAAAATGACTTAGTCTCAAGCAAGTGACTAAATCTCAATGTTTAAATCTACTCAGAATTTGGCAACGGCGCCAATTTGATGTTAGGAGTTTTCAAGGCTCCTAAGACAAATGTTGTAGTATAGTGATTGTCGAACCAGTTCTGAGGGATATCAAAGCACTGAGAATGCAAGTACTCACTTAATCTAAGTGCAACCAATGATTTAGATGGGTTTTAAGCTATGACTAAAACTAGAAAGCAATAACAGAATGATACTTCTTGACTAAGGGAAAAGAGAACTCATGGGCATAGGGATTAGACCTTGGGTGATCAAGTATCGAACTAAGGATGGCAAATGATCAATCAAACTATCAACCTTAAGCCTAGACACAATTCTAAGCAAGCTCTATGTCTAGATGAATGCTCATTTGCTAACATATCTCAAACATCAAATGTCTTTGGTTGAATAATATGAAAGCAATCATTACTAACAAGTCTATTAGCTATCTTAGCATCTTTAACAACAAATGTCTTTGGCAAAGTATACTAAAAGCCTAGGAGAGTTGTCTCAGGCATTTCATCAAACACCTTTTGGGTGGGAAATGCCTATTGATCAACTTTTGAGTGGCCAACTCAGAAGATGCATTATGAATACTCTACTAGCAAGGAACAAGAATGATCTACACTAAAACATCCTAGAACTAACCTAATCACCCTTGATCTCCCTAACCCATGAATTCAAAAGGTGATTACTCACTAATCTCCATGATTCCTCTTAAACCCATATTGGATTTCAGATTAATCATGTAGAGAAATAGATAAGAAATCAACAAGAACACAAGAACATAACAATCAAAATCCAAGAGATGAACTTCTCAAGAGAGTTTTTGTGTATTTCTCAATAGATCCAAAGATGGTCTGCCTGGTGGCTACAAAAGATGTTTAAAACATAGGTTTTTCCAAGTGCAAAACGTCCAAAATAAATTGCAAAAAGGTCCTCGGGAAATCATGATTTTCGGCAGCAAAGTAACGCGGAGCGACTTGCAGGTGTCGCTCCGGGAAGTCGCTCCAAGGCCGATTTTTGGTGTCTCCGGGTGAGAGGTCGCGAGCGACTTTGGTGTGTCGCTCCAACGGGTCGCTCTGGATCGGGAGCGACCTTGGTAGGTCGCTCTGAGAGGTCGCTCCAGGGTCATCTAAGACGGTTCGGAGTAACGAGAACGCGAGCGACTTCATGGCGTCGCTTTAGGAAGGTCGCTCTGAGAGGTGGGACACAGCGACTTCGTGATGTCGCTCCGGGAGGTCGCTCCCATGCTCTGCTCGTTTAATGATCACCTATTTCACCTCCTTCGAGCTCCAAATGCATCCAAATGTCCCTAAGAACTCCATGTGGCACTCCAGTACCTAATAGAGACTCATGTATGCAAAATGCAACCTAAACATGTCTAAATCCTAATCTCTATGATGAAAATGCACATGGATGAATAGATAAAACAATGCAAATATGCAAGATATCAGAATCAGAAGAATTGCCAGCATTTGAAAGTTATCGGAAGATATCAAGTTTTTACGAAGAAGTTTCCTCAACTCAGACATCGTTCATGTACCTCGGAAGGAGAACTTACGAGCGGATAGCTTAGCACACAGTGCTAGAAAACAACCGTCTTTCGTCGTTCACATGGATGCAGAGTTACAGATTTGGTTTACAGAGTCAATATGAGTCTGTGAATGTCTTGTTGTCAAAAAAAAAAAAAAACCAATATAAAAAAATTATACCTACAAAAATTAATAATAAGGTAAACAGGAATTAAGAATATAATTTTTTTGTTTATTTTCTATTTGTATCAACTATAAATTATAATTTTATAATAGGTTACACAAATTTTAAAACAAAATAAAATAATGGTTGAATTTAGTTTTATCTACCAGGACAGTTCATATTTCGGCTTACAACAAGTTTACAAAAAATTTATTAAAATAAATAATGGGAAAAATACTCCACTTGTGTAGGACACATATAGTTAATTATGCCCTTTCTTGATATGTTTCAAGCCGACTTTTATCGATAAAATAATAATGTATTATTTACTCACCAGCAATTACAATTTTAATAACACTACTATACTATGTTTTGATACAAATTTTTTATATAATTATAATTCAAATCTTCATAGAAACTAATCAAATAGCTAGCTATAATGAAGCAAACATAAAGATTATTGTAATCTACGAGCTTAAAAAAATCATAAACAATAAAGCAAAGTAAATGATCTTATATCTTTTAATCCAATTCACCGATAAATATTTAGGAATTAAATTTTATAAATATTTAGCAAGAAACATAACATATAAAATTAAAGATGATCTCACATGATTAAAATAAATAAAGATATTTGAAGAACAATATTAATAAAATATATAAAAACATATTAAGTCAAAATATGCTCCCGAAAATAAGTTTCTAATAATATTTACTATTAATACTAACATGAAAATAGTCTCAGCGACGAAAAAAAGTAAGATATGAAGAAAAATTGATATGAATTTATTAATTATACTATCTAAAGATATTAATCAATAAACTAAAACACTGAAAATTTTGAAAATTTCTAAAAAATTGGAAAAAATATCTATGAACTAATAAAATATCATAATCCTGACATTGTTATTTTATATTTTAATAAAAAGTAGATGACGGATCTAATATTGTAGATTTTATATATTCTTATTTCAATAAAATAAAATATTACTTAACATTATTTAAAATTATATATATTTATTTCCCTTCTCTTATATATAACATGGAAATTTTATTGGTATTTAAATTTCAAAAAAAAAATATTTGTGATGATTAAGAATGGAATCTAAATATAATACTATTATATATACATTCAAATGAATTAAATAAGAGTAAGCTAAGTACATATGCACATAATAAATATACAATAATCATACATTAATTGTAAAACTGTACTTAATATTAATCAAAGTTAAAAAATATCAATATAGATTAATCATTCATTACATTCAAATAGATAAAATATACTAAACCCTAAACAATTTCAGCTAGGGATGGGCATTCGGGTTCGGTTCGGGTCTATTCGGGTTTTCGGGTTTAAAGATTCTATCTCCATTCGGGTATTTCTAAATTTTGGTTCGGGTTCGGTTCGGATCTTTGCGGGCTCGGTTCGGGTTCGGATAACCCATTTAAATTATTTTAAAATTTTTAAAATTCATTATATACTTTAAATTTCTCAAAATCTATAAACAAAACAAAATATTACATATAAATTTGAATAGCATATGTCAAAGTACCTAAAATTAACATATAAATTGGTTTGGTTTGAATATTTGGATTGAGAATCAATAAGTATTGTTGGTGTTTTGAGTATACTTAGCTATTTTAGACATGTTACTTTTGACTATTTGAATATATTTATAAGTATTTTGGAAAACTTAAAAGTATCTTATATATTTTGATGTTCTTAATATATATTAAATCCAAAAATATTAATATATATAGGTATATAATCAATTTCGGATATAATCGGGTATCCGAAATACTTCGGTTCAGATCGGGTTCGTTTTCGGTTCTCTAAATACCAAAATTTTGAACCCATTCGGATATTTAATCAATTTCGGTTCGGGTTCGATACTACTCTTTCGGATCGGATCTGGTTCGGTTTTTCGGATCGGGTCCGGTTCGGTTTTTCGGATCCGGGTTTTTTGCCCAGCCCTAGGGTGTGGGTTGGGTTTATAAATTTCTATAAATAATTTTTAAACATTTATAAATGGTTTTAAGGGTTAATTTTGTCTTTTTCATAATAAACTTAAAATGTTTATGAAAATATTATCATTTAAAGATTAATTTGGAAAACATATGAAATTTGAGGTAAAATTAGAAACCTCTATTTTAAAGAGTGTAATTTTATAATATTTTAAAATATAAAAATAACTAATCATATTTTGAATACATTTTCGTAAATATAGATAAATCAATTATATTGAATTAGTTTAAAATTGTTATAAAATAAAAATGAATTATTTACATAGATTTGTATCGCGAAAAGAAAATCTAGTTCTTTATTATGGGTTGTTATAAATATCATCGTCGACATTAGCGTGCGTGGAAAATATGCAAGTGAAACGTAGAAAGTTCCTTTGTACAATGTGGAAAATTCAAAAGCTTTTCGAGTTGAAAGTCGTCGTTTTCCAGCATCGGTCCAACTTGGGTTGCTGTATTAATATTTGAGAACAATTTTATCCACTGAATATTCAATATATGAGAATATATAAACACATCGCTTGTGCAAATTACTGACCAAATTAACTCACAAGAACCGTCACATTCGCAAGGTACATATATAGAGAGAGATGGCTCCTACGTACACGATGGCCGGAAGCAAGGGTCCAAACAGCTATAGTCAGCACTCAACGTATCAGGTTAGTAGTTTTAAAAAAAAAACTCCGGACGGTCAAAAATTCTCTAAAACGCTGTATTAAAATTGTTGAAGTTTGAATCAAATTAAATGTCGACGATGTTTTAAATTGTTTAAGTCTTTTTGTTTCAAATATATTAAATTTGATGAACTTTGAAAATATAGAACACATTGTTTTATTGATATAACTTATCATTGTCTTTGGGGTTATTATTAATATATTTAATGTTAAATTTGTTTCTTCTTTTTAATTGAGCTTTAAGTTAATTTGAGACATGAAAACTTTAAATCTAAGAAGTATGTTGTCCATTGATGATGGGGTTGATCATTGTAGAGAGCGTTACTTGAAGTCGCAAAGGAAAAGATCAATGAAGCTATCTCGACCAAACTCAACGTCAACTCAGCTTCCAATCGCTTTAACATAGCGGATTTCGGTTGTTCCACTGGACCTAATACTTTTCTTGCAGTACAAAACATAATAGATGCTGTGGAAGAAAAGTATCGCAAGGAATCTCAGCAAAATCCGGACAATAACATTGAGTTCCAAGTTCTCTTTAACGATCACTTCAAGAATGATTTCAACACTCTTTTTCAAACACTCCCTCCGACCAAAAAATACTTTGTTGCTGGAGTTCCGGGTTCTTTTTTTAGTCGTGTTCTTCCTCGAGACAGTCTCCATGTGGGACATTGTTCTTATTCGCTTCATTGGTTGTCCCAAGTTCCTAAAGGGATCGCGGATAGAAACTCTCCAGCATGGAACAAGGACATTCATTGCACTGGATTCTCGGAAGGGGTCGCGGAAGCGTACCATGATCAGTTCAAGATCGACATGGGAAGTTTCTTGAGAGCAAGAGGAGAAGAACTTGTCTCAGGGGGCTTGCTATTTCTTCTTGGATCATGTCTACCTGATGGAATTAAAATGTCTGAAACAATGAAAGGAATGCTTCTTGATTTCATGGGAAATTGCCTCCATGATGTGGCTAAAGAGGTAAAAATATTGTCGCTCAGATCCTTCACTAGAATTGTAGTGTGTACCACGGTGCAAAAGTATTATCTTTTATATTTTTGACGATTTTGCATCATTTTTTTGCTTAGGGGCTAATTGACCAAGAAGAGCTAGACTCTCTCAATTTCCCAATCTATCCGGCACATGTTGCGGAATTCAAGAGTGTCATTGAGGACAGTGGGTGTTTCACGACAGAAGCGTTTGAGAGAATTAGTCATGCGAATGAAGAACTTCCCTTGGACCCAGAGTTCTTGGTAACCTCACACAAAATTACATTTGGAGGAATTCTTGAGACGCGGTTTGGTAAAGAAGCAATGGAGAAGACAATGGAGCGCATTGAGGAAAAGTGTCAAGATATACTTCCGCAACTTGCGAATGCCAAATCCGGAATGCAATATTTCATTATGCTTCGAAAGAATTGATTCCTGTCAAATAAAATATTGGTGATGTTTGTTGATGGCTTCCAAAACTCTTTTGTCGATGAGACCGAGTTATTGTTGTTTTTTTGGTCAACAGATTTATTGTTGTTAATTGGGTTGTTCCATGCATTTCAAAAACTCTCCCAAGGGAATGAATTCAACTAAGAGTTTCAGATGATTTGTATTAAAATAACAAATCTACTGTTATTTATCCACTTTTATTATACTAGGGTGTTTTTTTTACAACAAACGGCTATTCTATTACTCAAACTTGAGGTGGTCTGGGTAACCAGACCGTAATAGAACAACCATGCTAGGGTGTTTGAGAGTAGTTTCTTAGTTATAAAAATAAAAATAAAAATCTCATAGTTCTAGATGAGATTCTAGAATTGTTTAACAAAAATCATACTAAATTCTAATATTCACCTAAAATAAAACTCATTAAAATCAACTTCGAATTTCAGATTAACACCCACTTATAGTTTGAATTTTTTAAATATAGTGAAGCAATGGAGAATAATCTCAAGAAAAACAACAACAGAAAATACACACAAATACATACCCACTACAAGAAAACATCATAATTCTGACGGACATTCTGACGGAAAATGAGATCCTCGGAATATTCCGACGAATTTCCGAGGAAATTCCGAGAAAACCCGAAATTTGGGTTTCCTCGGAATTTCCTCGGAATATACCGATGAAATACCAAGGAAGGCATATTCCTCGGAAAACACCGACGAATATCCGAGGATATATTATAGCCGTTGGAGAGCCGTTGGGGATATTAAAAATTCTGAGGAAATTCCGAGGAAAGAGCCGTTGCCGTCGGTATTCCGTCGGAATTTCCTCAGTACTGTCGGCAGCATTTCATCTATAAATACCCGCACCCCCCAACCTCTTCATTCACTCCATTTCTTCATCCTCTCACATACTATATTTACACACGAATTTGATTGAAAAAAGCATGTCTTCTTCAAATTATTATCGTTCTTGGATCGATCGACCTCATTTGGATCCGAACACGAGATTGCTTACGGAAGAATACCAACGAGGTATAACCGAATTCATGGGGTTAGTTCAACGACAACCGGAAGCAGAAACGGGTATGTTAAGATGTCCTTGCTCTAATTGTAAAAATAGAAAGATTATTAAAGAGTGGGATGTTTGGACTCATCTATATTTGAATGGGTTTACACGAAGTTACAAAATTTGGTATCATCATGGAGAAACTGATTATGAATATGGTAGTACTAGCGAACCTCAGCCTGCGGTTAGGTTAGAAGAACCAATTAGAATGGATGTAGATTATGGTGTAGGTACTGAGAAGATGGTAAATGATCATTTTAGAGGGGAAGATTTACCCAATGCAGAAGCTATAAGATTTTATGATATGTTGGATGCTGGAAAGCAACCCTTGTACGAAGGTTGCAGAGATGGTCATTCAGCTTTATCATCTGCAACAAGACTGATGGGCATTAAAACAGATTATAATTTGGCTGAAGACTGTGTGTATGCGATTGCTGATTTTGTAAAAGGTGTTCTACCTGAGGATAATGTAGCTCCTGGTTCATACTACGAGGTTTAGAAACTGGTAGTTGGTCTTGGTTTATCGTATCAGGTAATAGATGTATGCAGTGATAACTGCATGATTTATTGGAGGGCGGATGAAGAGCGGGTTACATGCAAATTTTGTGGAAAGGCTCGTTATAAAGATATGAGTGGAAGAGTTCCAGTGCCATTTAAAAGGATGTGGTATTTGCCTTTGACGGAAAGGTTGCAGAGGTTGTATCAGTCTGAACGCACAGCGCAACCAATGAGATGGCATGCGGAGCATTCAACAAATGGTGAGATTAGACATCCTTCAGATGCAAAAGCGTGGAAGCATTTCCAATCAAAATATCCCGGCTTTGCGTATGAGAGAAGAAATGTCTACCTTGAATTATGTACTGATGGTTTCAGCCCGTTTGGCAAGAGTGGAAGACAGTATTCTCTATGGCCAGTCATTCTTACACCATACAACTTACCGCCAAACTTGTGCTTGCGACGAGAGTTTTTGTTTCTCTCCATTCTCGTTCCCGGACCAGAGCATCCTAAGAGATCACTTGATGTGTTTCTTCAGCCACTAATATATGAGTTGCAACAACTATGGGCTCAAGGTGCTGAAACATACGATGTTTCATGTAAAGAAAACTTTCAAATGCGGGCAGTACTTATGTGGACAATAAGTATTTCCCAGCATATTGTATGTTATCTGGATGGACAACGCATGGAAGGCTATCATGTCCATATTGTCAAGATGACACATATGCTTTCCAACTAAAGAACGAAAGGAAAACGTGTTGGTTTGACTGTCACAGACGATTTCTACCACCTGATCATCCATACCGCAGGAGTAAGACTTTGTTTACGAAGAACAAGCAGGTGTTTGATGGTCCACTTGAGGAAGTTAGTGGGAAAGATTTGTTGAAGCAGTTTAGGTATTTTGATGTAGAAAGGACGCCAGATGTAGGTGGACATAAAAACATTCGAGTCAGTGCGGTTGGAGAGCTACATAACTGGCACAAAAAGAGTATTTTCTGGGATCTGCCATACTGGAAGGATCATCTGCTGAGGCATAATTTAGATGTTATGCATATTGAGAAGAACTTTTTTGACAATCTCATGAACACGATCCTTAAGGTTCAAGGTAAAACAAAGGATAGTTTGAAGTCAAGACTGGATTTAGTCGATATATGTGCTCGTTCAGAATTTCATGTTGATGAGAATGGTAGGGCTCCTTTTCCCATATACCGACTTGATGCAGAGGGAAAAAATGCGTTCTTTGATTGGATTTCAAACGATGTGGAATTTCTAGACGGTTACGCATCTAATTTGCGTAACTGTGTCGACAGAAAGGAAGGAAAGTTTATCGGCTTGAAGAGTCACGATTGCCATGTAATGATGCAGCGCCTCCTTTCGTTTGCCTTCAAGGAACTATTAACACGGAATGTTCATGAAGCAATTGCAGGGATTAGTGCTTTCTTCCGCGATTTATGCACGAGATCAGTGACTCTTGAAGGTATTGAAAATTTGAAGACTAACATAGCCGTGATTCAGTGCAACCTTGAGAAGATATTTCCTCCATCATTTTTTAATGTTATGGAACATCTTGTTATTCACCTGGCAAGAGAATTGGAACTTGGTGGTCATGTGCAGTATAGATGGATGTATCTGTATGAGCGGTATATGTACCATTTGAAGAAGATGGTGAAATATTATAGTAGGGTAGAAGGTTCTATAATCGCACAGATTAAAACTGAAGAGGAACTTGAAGAACTGAGGCAGAGAGAATTTTCTGGATGGATGCTTACTTATGTGAGTGCTTTAAACAAATTAAAATATTATTTATCACATATTTATACTAATTCACATATATTGATATAACATATATATGTGCTATTAATAGGTGTCTGCTTGTATGACCAGAGGTGAAACATTTGACGATTGGATACGCGCGATGGTGCGTGGAGCAGAGTATGTTGTGAAGTCATATCCGAGATTTTGTACTCGAGGATATGCATTCACAACTCAAAAGAGGAGAATTTCCTCGGAATATTCCAAGACTTTTCCGACGATTTAGGGCTTTTCTTTTAGGGTTTCTGTTTCCTCGGAAAAGCCTCGAAATATTCCGAGGAAATTCCGAGGAAATCCAAGTGTTCCTCGGAATTTCCTCGGAATATTCCGAGGTTTTTCCAAGGAAGTAGGGTTTTTAAACCGAAAACAACGTTTTGCGGTTTGAATAACACTTATATAACCCTTATTAAGTGTCTTAGACTGATTATGAAGTCAAAAATTTGTTGCTTACCCTATAATAAACACTTTTCCGATTGTATGAACGAAATCCCCACAACATAAGAGAAAAACTTATACACTTTAATGAACGGGAAAATGAATACTTACAATTCGTTTTGAAATTTTGTTATTTCATAGTTTATGATCATCTATACAAAGATTCCTCAATGGTATGCATTGCATTTGTATAAGAAATGATATAGGGCAAAAAAATTTGATGTTTTGAAACCCCAAACATGTGTTCCTCGGAAAAGCCTCGGAATATTCCGAGGAAATTCCGAGGAAATCCAAGCGTTCCTTGGAATTTCCTCGGAATATTCCGAGGCTTTTCCGAGGAAGTAGGGTTTTTAAACTGAAAACAACGTTTTGCGGTTTGAATAACACTTATATAACCCTTATTAAGTGTCTTAGACTGATTATGAAGTCAAAAATTTGTTCCTTACCCTATAATAAAAACTTTTCCGATTGTATGAACGAAATCCCCACAACATAAGAGAAACACTTATACACTTTAATGAACGGGAAAAATAATACTTACAATTCGTTTTGAAATTTTGTTATTTCATAGTTTATGATCATCTATACAAAGATTCCTCAATGGTATGCATTGCATTTGTATAAGAAATGATATAGGGCAAACAAATTTGATGTTTTGAAACCCCAAACATGTGTTCCTCAGAATTTTCTCGGAATAGTCCGAGGAAATTCCGAGGAACAATATAAACCAATAGAAATACATGCATAGGATATTCTTTTTCCTCGAATTAATGAACATACCGAGGAAATTCCGACGGCTCTTCCGCTCAGAAACGAAATGTTTCAAATGCTCCTGGAAATTCTTGCTCCCATTGGACCATTTGTATCTATATGCATTAGGATCCCGATTTATGGATCTCTCGGTTCGAGAAAGAAAAATAAGAGGATCGAACCATTTCTTCTGACTCTTTTTCAAATTCGATAAATGTTGGTTGATCGTATCTTTCATTATAGTTCTATGATTCAGAGTATCATTTCCTATTAGATCCCTTTGAATTCCATATTCGAAGTTGCGATCAGGTCTCTTCATTAAAAAGAATCGATTCAATACATTTCTTATGTACCCATAGGGACTATATTGGAATTGGATTTGAATCAGATTTCGGATCAATCTATATTGATTGACTGCCTCCATTATGTTGTTGCTAGCAAATACCACTCTTTTTGGTTTTGGATCTTCAAAAAAATTCCCGCAGGAGATCCGGACCCAATTTTTTCTGATCCTTCGATAAAAAGATTCATTTTCTTCATAAAAAATAGGAGGTAGAACCAATAAAGATTTCTTTTTCAATTCATCCCTGGAGTTGAAAACCTCCTTCAAGAATTGTCTTTGATCCAATCCGTAGGAATCAATAGAAAAGGCAAATCCCGTATGATACACCAGATCCGGCTCGGTTATTGATAGAGTGAATAGATCTGCCATTTCTTGAAATCTCTCTTCTGCTTCTGTATATTTTCATTTAACCGGGAAAACCAGCCGCCAAATATTTCGCGAAAATTGAAATTGAAAATACCGAGGAAATTCCGACAGATAGTTTCCGTCGGACCCTAGGTTTTATAAAGATGAAACACTTCTTTTTCCCCATTTCTCTCTTCTTACTCTCCGGCCATCTCTCTCCTCTCCGGCGATCTCCCCCTTCTCTCGCGACGACCTCTCCGGCGAATCCTCTCTAAACCTACACAAATCATGTATGGACCCTATCCCACTCTCTTAGGTTCTATTTTTTAGGTTTTTATGTAGATTTGATGATTTTAGAAGTTTTTTGATAGATTTTTGTTATGGTGATTGGTTAGGATTGTGATTTGGTTGTGTAATAGGTTTAGAATTGTGATTTGGTTGGATAATTTTTTGTGTTGAATTGATTTAGAACTTTCTTATAAACTGGTTATTATTTTGTATGTATAAAATTGATTTTTGTATATAAATTCGATTTTTGGATTTTACAAAACGTTTTTTTTTATATAAATTCGATTTTTTGGATTTTACAAAACGTATTTTGTATATAAATTCGATTTTTTGGATTTTACAAAACGTTTTTTGTATATAAATTCGATTTTTGGATTTATAAAAGATGATTTCATATTTATAAAAATATTTATATTTATTAAAACTAATTTTGTATTTATAAAACATTTTTTTGATTTATAAACACTATTTTATTATTTTTTGTATTTATAAAAACTATTTTTAAATATGTTTTCCAATTAATATTTATTAAAACTATTTTAAATATGTTTTTTTAATTTATATATTTATTATAACTAATTTTAAATATTTTTTCAATTAATATTTATTAAAACTATTTTTAAATATGTTTTTTTTAATTTACAGGTCTACTGCTGATCAGACCCGGTCTCGATTTCGTCTTGCCTCACCACGAGGTCGTAGTGGTACGGGGAGCCACTCTCAGGGTTCGTCCAGCCACTCTTGGGGGTCGAGCAGCCACTGTCGGGATTCTTCATTTCCCGCTCTGGTTTTTGCTCCCGCTGCTGCACCTCCTCCCGTTGCTGCACCCCCTCCCGCTCCTCCAGTCGTTCCGGGAGTGATGACTGTTGCCCAGTTGGTTCAACAGCCCGGTCGTGAGCATCTTCCCTATCTCACTCTGTGTCCAAAAGGACGACGTCAAACATGGTAATTAAAAGTCTTTTTTTTTCCTTTCATTAAAATTTGATTCATTATTAATAATTAGTTTCTTATATTAGGTTCAACCGATCCGGGAATTTGATCAGCGCATGGATCAACAATATGATGTACTCGAACCTCAGCAAGGGATATCCGACTTTCTCTCACTTCCCTGCCGAGGACCAGGAGATGTGGTTTCGTCAGTTTGCGGTAAGTATTCTAATTTTTTAACTTATATTTTTAATCTTTAATATACTACAAATTGTGTTTTTTCTTCGGCAAGAGTTCACCTGGAATCCCGATCACACGAACTTTATCCGTGACGCCTTCGTCCATAAAGTTATGGACAACTATGGGAAGCAGATCTACGAGTGGAAGCAGAAGTGGCTCATCAACCAGGTTTTTTTGAATTTATTAAACAATTTTTTGAATTTATTAAACTATTTTTGGATTTATTAAACTATTTTATATTTTTTTTATTAAAAGGTCCCGAAGTCGATCAACAGCACGGTCTGGGAGGAGTTGTCTGTGCATTGGGATAAGGACGAGACGAAAGCTACCTCCGTGACCAACTCCGCCAACTGCAAGAGCGATCGTGGCGGGAAGGGCATGTACAAGCATAATTTGGGTGCCCAGACTATTGCCACTCTGGGGGATCGCTTGGTAAGTTTAATCTTTTTTTTAAATTATTTAAGTATTTTTATTTTATTTTTTATGCATTTCTTCTAATTTCTAATGTTTGTTTAACTTTTGTTTTTTTCAAGGCGGATGAAAATGATGGCGAGCCGGTTGATGATTTCGTCCTAATGAAGACGGCGCATACCAACAAGCACACCGGGGAGATTGATGATGGTGTTGTGAGAGATGTGCTCAGCCTGATCGAAACTCAGAAGGAAGACGAAGAGACCCGTCTATCTCAGCTTCAAACCGACCTGGACGCCACTTCGACGGCTTCGACCAACTTGTCCCGGAATCGAATCAACGAAATCGTTGAATCGGTATGTTCTTTATAAAAAAGTTCAATTCATTTATTTCTTTATTTTCATTTTATCATCTTTTCTATTATTTAAATTTTTTTATTTTCTATTTCAATCGGTTCCAAAGAAGAAAGGACGTTTGGTCGGTTTGGGTCGTCGAGCCCGGTCGGTTCCTCCTTCTGCACCACAGCCCTATGTTGATCCAGAAGTGCTTATGGACCAGTTGAAGGACAAAGATGACCACATAGCTGCGTTGGAGCAAAAGATGGCGGATCAAGAGGCGGGATGGGAGGCAACGAGGAAAACGAGCAAATGATGGAGATGATGAAGAGGATGTACCCGAACGAGCAGTTCCCGTAGTTTCTTTATTTTTTTTTCAAAAAATCTGAATGTTTTATTTTGGTACGTACAACTTTGAATATTATCTAATATGTTTTCTATTTCTATTTTAATTTTATATTTTTGAATTTCAATTAAAAAAATAAATTTTTAATTTAAAAAAAAATTATTTTTGGGAATATTCCGAGGAAGTGTATCCCTCGGGATATTCCGACGACAACTTCCTCGGAATATTCCGAGGGCATATCTCCTCGGAATATCCCGACGGATACACTTCCTCGGAATATTCCGACGGCAAAGGTTTCTCGGAATATTCCGACGGCCGTAGTTCCTCGGAATATTTCGAGGGCATATCTCCTCGGAATATCCCGACGGATACACTTCCTCAGAATATTCAGGTTTCTCGGAATATTCCGAGGGCCAAAGTTCGTCGGAATATTCCAATACCTCTTTTCTCTCGGAATGTTTCCGAGGACCATTCCATCGGAAATATCCGAGGAGATACCGACGAACAGTCCTAGGAAATGTTTCTTCGGAATGTCCTCGAAATCTTTAATTCTCGGTATTCCCTCGGAATTTTCCGAGGAAATTCCGAGGAAATTTTACTTTCCGACGAGAAATTTCCGACGACCATTCTCGTCGGTATGTCCTCGGAATACCGTTATTCCGAGGACATACCGACGATATTTGTCATCAGAATACCGGTGTTTTCTTGTAGTGACAATACCATATACATGCTCAATCCTTAAGCTTAAAGCTAACTTGAAATTTTGAAAACGATCAGTTTATTTCATTAAAACTTTTAAGACAAAGAAATTTGATCAAACCTGACAAATATATGGAAAACAAAGCGTACCATAGAGACGCTCATGCCTTTTGATTAAGGTAAGGCTTTCATTTATTCTTCTGATAAAAAAAAAAAATTGTCAAAAATATCATATTCATAGTATTTTTGTAAAGATTTACACTAATCACTTTTACCATCACTTTTAATGAAAGGTAAAAGACATTTATAATCATAGGGTTAACTAATTTAGACTTCGAATTTAGAGTTGAATGGTAGGGTTTTTGGAATCTGAAATTTAGGATTCTAATAAATATATAAATAAAAAAATAGTTTCAAACATAATTTTCGATTTTCAAAAAGAAATTTTGAAGAAAAAAAAATCGAAAAAAAAAATTTATAAAAAGTTCGAATTTGAAAAAGTATAATTCGAAAACATAAAAAAATTATTATTATTTTTTTTAAAAAATAGTTATTTATTATATATATATATATAACAAGGATATAAGAGTCTTTTGCCAATTAATGAAGAATGTATTTTTGAAAATGTCTTTTTAATAATGATAAAGACCAATAATTGTACCACGAAAGTGGTAAACATAAAAAAATTCCATAAAAAAAGGAACTATTTTGATAAATAAAATAAACACATTGAAGATGTTTAAAACACCAGAGAGAACCATTGAGGTCCCTTCTTCCTCTTCTCATACGGATAACGCTTTCCACTCCTAATTGTTGAAGTAGATGTCTTCCTCCACCACCGAAATCTCAACAAAAGCTACACCGACCAAGACCGCCACAACGACCACCGGCAAAACGATCGCCGACAAAAAGTCCATGAGGATAACTCTTCTGTAAAGGAGTCTTGGCATCTACTTTAGCTTTTTTCTTAGAAGGTTCCTCTTTAGTCAAAGTGATCAACAAATCCATCTTTTCTTCAATTTTCTGAAGATGATCAGCCAATATTTCAATCATCTCCTTCGTATCAGCTAATCTTACCTTGTACCAAGTTTTAGTCTCTAAAGAATGTGTAATATAAGTTTTCATATCGAAAATTTTAATGAAATTAAATAGTATATAAATAACTTGGACCAATCCGTTAACCATCAATTGGTTTTAAGTTGAAAGTTCATGATAAATTCGAAATTAACAAATGATGCACCACATGAGTACAAGGTAAATGTTTCTTAACCTGATGAGCATATAAGAAGACGCACACAAACATGTTTAACATGTGAACTTCTTATAAATCCTAGGAAGTACTAATAGAACGATCTGATTGCAAGTAAACTTGGATGTACTCATCTTAAGGTCGGTGTATAAACATATTATGTATACTTAGAAAAATAACAAAAACCATCTTACGCAAAAACTGAATAGAAGTTAGGAAGCAAAACTAAATCCCTTGGACAAAGTATTTAATCAATCAGTATTTCAAATAAAAACTGTAATCCGTAGATAGGCATTGTAATTAATAAATTCAAAAATGGAAGAACAATTGACACATAAGTTTTGTATCGACTAGTCAAAAGTATAAAACCGTTCAAAGCAAATAAAAGAATTATATTCCTGATTCTTTGTTCTTCTTGGTGCGACCGCACTTGACTTGCACCGCAAGCATCTTCACGACTTTGGGGCATGAATCCTTTTTATCTTGCTGGAATGTGCTCTTGTTCACCGGAATGTCACACTCCGATTTACCCAAACAATACTGCACCAACAACAAAAACAGTTTTATTATTTCAATTGCAAGTAACGTTAGTTATAAAAAAAGCAGACAAAGTTTATAATTGTTACCTTCTCGATGACTTGCTTAGAGGCAGGAGCATTACAAGATCCAAGGGTGAAATTTCCACAAGTCCCATTTGGGTTTCCGAAGCTAGCAAATTCCACAGCGGCGATCTTCTTAGTACCGGAACACTTGAGATTAGCCGTGAGAAAAACATCATCAGTGATGGCTTGGACTTTGTCATTTTTCTTGGTCCAGTGTCGTACACTAGGAGTGTAGTTTTCTCCGATGTAAGAACACACAGTGTCTCTGTTAATGATGACAAAGTCGATAAGCTCTGGTTTCACATTTGGTTCTTCCTCAAATATAACCAGAAGATTTTTCTTGGGCTTCAAGAAAGACCTAGGTATATGATACTCTACTTGCGTAGGATTTTTTAAAGGCGATAAAAACGACATCCAATATCTACCAACACCTTCTCCATTCACCCAAATCAAACCTTTCCCCATTCCATTCATCCTAATTGCTACTGAGCTTTTGCTCTCTGGCGCATCAAAGCGTGTCTGCATTCACCTCACACGTTGTTCATGAGTTATATATCTTGCTACCCAAATCATCTCTAATATATGATATATGATCATAAATCCTTTTATTTCATTTTGGATGTTTTAGTATTTCTACCTGGTACCATGTAAGCCCTGGTGCTTTTGCTGAGAATTTCTGCCATTTAACCTTCTTTAATCCTTTCTCGGCGTGGATACCGAGCTTTTCGCCTTCCATACCCACCTAAAGATTAGGAAAACCGGATCAAAATCGCTAAAAATGATCGAGAAAGTAAGCTTCTTGTTAAACCTTGTTTCCCCATTTGTTTTTCTCGGTGAGATCAAGTGGTCCAGAGCTGAGGCCTAAGATGGAAACACTACGCGGACCTGTGTATCTATGCTCCAAATAAGATCCACTGTCCTGTTCATACAAGACATTCATATATCTCGTCATCGTAATTTAAACTTTTTTTTCTTTGCTACTAAGGCTCTTAAAACGTCTATGTTTCTTACCGGAAATCCTGTTAAAACGCCTAACATAGTTAGGTGGTTCTCTCCTTCTTTTAGAGAAACCTGCTTCTGAAAAACAAAACTCTTCTCTTCATGGCTACCATGTCCGTTTCCTGAACAAATTCACTAGTTAGACCAACTTCTTTTAGTTTTTCTCAGAACTTCAAAAATTCACTAATTCAATGCTTCTACATCTTACTTACCAAGGTATTCTCCATTAAGCCAGACATGCAACGCGTGTCCAAGACTTGCAATTCTCAAAGTAGTCTTACCTCCTTTCTTCTTAAGGTCATTGTCATCTGTCTTGAAGCTACATAGCAAATTAAACAGGAAAGTTTTTTATGTTTACTTTCGTGTTTTTCTTAAATTTTCATACATAAGAACAAGTTCGGTTCTATCCTTACTTTGTTGTGTACCATCCGTAATCAGTCACGTCTTCCGTCAAGCCATAGAGCTCAACGGGGATAAAAGATTCACCTTTAAGCTCACTAGGAACTGTCTCGGTGAACAACTTAAAATCAAACTTCTTATTAGCCTTCTTCGACTTCACATAGTTCCTAGAAGTGTGCTGAGAGATGACCTGAAACATATATAAAAAATGTAATTCAAGATTCATTTTCTTTCTTTAAGGAACAACTTGATTCGCAACAACATTTTCTATTTATCATCACCTCCGCTGTGCTGTAAACAACAGTTTTGCAGTCCGGGAGAATACTGATGGAGCGAGGCGGTATAACATATTCCTTGCCCTTGAATTTGATTGTTTCTGCAGCTTCTGTGTTATTGTTAGCTAGAAACGCCGCACAAACTTTCGTTCCAGGCTGCTCGTAGTACCGTATCTGCAAGTACAACAATACATCAAAATCAAGAAACTTTGCATTTCTATGTATTCTGTGAGAAATATTTAAATGTTTGTACTTGTTAATGCATATATACAGATACAGTTACCTCTGTGTCTTTGCCAGGCTTCTCAGTTCGGGAATGGCCCCATAGAAGTGCCTTCTTGCATAAGTTAAGCGCGTTGTGAAGAAGTTTTAGATGACCGTATTTAGGCTCCCTTTCCAATCCTATGTATAACAAACATTCAAATGAGAAACATACATATTAATCCGTAATTCAATTTTATTTATTCACAAAAGGTTTGTTTTGTTTTGTGTATTGTTACCGAATTCATCAAGAGGTGCATCATCATAGTAACGAGTGGTTACATAATGTGCAGAGGTTCTTCCAAAGTTAGTACCTCCATGATACTACAAAGGAAAAAAGAAAAAGTTAAGCAAGTTGGTCACGTTTTTCAAACATATAAACCCTTTTAATTGTTCTTATTTCAGTCTACACCATGTAGTAGTTAACATGGCTTCCGTTCTTGGAAAAGAACCGAGCAACAGAATAGGCGATGTCTTCTACAGATCTGTGGGCTGGCGGATCGCCAAAAACTCGAAACCTACAATTACAAGAACCTCTCGAAATTGAGCTTATCGTTTCCTTGTTTCTAGAAAATGCTGACTAAGTGAAGAACTCACTGTGTAGTCCAATTCTCTGTCCATAAAGATGGCTTGTTCTTTTTGTTGGGACCAGGGAATGTATCACCACAATGTCTTCCATTGCAAGCATTGATCTGTTAGAAGATTAAAGTTCTTGGTCAAACAAGTTCTTGTTTATCTTGTTGTAATCATCATTTAATGTATTAGGAAGATGACTTACCATAGGATCAGGAGCATTATTTTGCTTACACATAACCCATGGGATCCCCAAATTCATAGAATCTACTAATTTAGCTGCCCACTTAATGTAGTTTACTCCATCTTCTTTATATGCACGTTCAACCGCGCTATATTCGTTCTCTATCTGCATCAAAGTTTAATTTAATATACAAATATTTTAAAACTAAACATAGTTCCAAATTCTTGTTCACAAAATGTTGGGATCAATGTACCTGTCCTAAAATAATGGGGCCTCCTTGTGAAGCAAAAAGCTTCTCTTGCTTCATCTTATCAAGTATCACCTTCACATACCTCTCTGTATGTTCCTGCAGTTATGTCAAATTCTTTTAAATCTTTTGGTTGTTCTATCATTACACACATGCACGTATATATATAAAAATACCTTGAATGGTTTGTTGTCGGTACGGAAGAAGATCCCGGGAACTTCTCTTAGCCAGTAAGGAAGTCCTCTGATGTTTCATCATAACCATAACCATGAAACATGTCCCATAAGAACTCAAAACACTGAAATATGATATGAATATGAAGAGAGTCAAATAATGTAACACATAAAACTTACCCATGATTCCATTCAGCCTGAATAAAAGGTCCAGGCCTCAACGTTACATACATACCATTCTTCTCGATCAGTTTAATGAACTTCACTAAATCGGCTCTACCCGAAAAATTGAACTATTCCAAAAAAAGCATAAATAAAAAAAAACTTAAAACAAGGATGAATCTTATCTTTTTATTGTTTTTTCTCAAATAATCTCAAAAATTACCTTCCCCTGCACAGGCTCATGAACATTCCAAAAAACATATGTCTGAATCGTATTCAAACCGCCTTGTTTTGCTCTCTTGATGACCTTCGGCCACATCTAAACAAAAAGTTCTCGATGATTCAGTAAATAAAATAAAATCGTATGATTAAACCAATAATTTACTAATGCTTTACGGATGATTTACATCAGGAGTGCTACGAGGGTAATGTATGGAGCCAGAGTAAAGTAACTCTCTCTTTCCATTGATTATTAATGACGTTCCATCATAAGTTACTTCTTTCTTCGGATTCTTTGAGGTTGTCTTCTCTTTGTGTGTGCTTGAGAGAGCTCCAGAGAAAGAGAGGAGAACCACGAGGATGGCTAGTAAAAACCATGGATGATTAGAGGAATGTATTCTCATTTGATTATCTTCTTTTTCTTTTTTTTTTCTTCTTTTCTTTTAGAATATTAAAACGAGGAATAAAAACAAGGATAGCAAAGGATAGCTAAGAAAATAGGCTCTGAATGAAGGCAATGAAATAAGAGAATGTTTCGCAAAGAACATAAGGTTTGAGAGAAATTCACGCGTCTCAATCTGAATCTACCGTTTCAATAACACTTTGAATAACTCTCCTTGTTTTCTCCTCCAATTTTATTTTCTTTGTTTCGTTGAGTTTTCTAATTTTAAGGTTTTTGTTTGAAGGGCCTCATTTGGCGGGTATGCACACAACTTCTTTCAGTAAAAAAAAGGCTCTCACCGTCAACTTTTTTTTAGTCTGAGCTGTTGAATGCGTTGAGAGAATGACAGAATGTCAGCGTTCATTATATACAGTACTTTTGGATCTTCTTAAACCTACCAAAAACTTACGGAAATGTGGATTCAGTCCATGAGACATCTAACACAAGTTTGTTGACAAATTTTGTTTGTTATCTTCTAGATTAAAATCGTTGCTTCACTAGTGCCGATCAAAGATCATAAAGAATAAGATTGTCAAATCTAGGGCTTTCTTGATGTTCTTTTAACACTTGGTCTTTCTTGATGTTAAAATGGAGACGAGAAAATTAAAAAAAAAACGTAAAGAGATGACAAAAATTTACGTATTTGGTTTACCAATGATATATTGACTATTAGCATGCCACTTACATAAAGTATATATTGAGTACTAGGTGTTTGTCCTTGCATGTGAGCATCTTGTGAAAACTTACAAATTGGACAAACTTTAAGTTTTAGAACGGTACACAATAAGTTTAAATAGGGTTATTTTACTTTTTCACCACTCTAAAAATCCCTTATGCCCTTTGTACTTATAATAACATGTATGGTATCTTATTCGATTGCCATTTTTCAAAACAAAAAATGACTCACATGTTTATTGAAACTAGAAGGACTATTGTGTCTCACCAAGTTTGTTCAATCAAAACCAGCTTCTTATCACCTCTCTATGCCATATCTCCGTTGTTGGATATCCTTCCATCTCTTCTCCTATGATCTCACTTGTCCTTCAAAACCCATCAAGTGAATTCGAGGTGACAATGAAGAACGTGCCGGTGACGGTTATAAGTCAGCCGCTGCAGACGACGATGCAGTAGAAACGGCCAAAGTTGCATAACATGCAGGAAACAGGTCCTTCAACCGGGTTCGATTGCCGATGTGGGATCATTTGGTGGCTCTTGCTTCGAGAAGCTATTACAAATTGGCGAAGACACTTACTGGTACCTACTTACTTGACCTTAGGGTTCAGCTACATGAAATTTGAGTGGAAACGGCTTTTGAATTGGCCTTTGCTGGGGTTTCCAGATACATTGAGTGGGTGGGGACTGAAAGATTCAGTCTTTGATTACTTTGAACATTAAGTCATGGTAGTTTGCAGTTTTTGAAGTGGTGAACAACGTATAAAATGGTCGAGTTTAGGTTAACATCAAAGTAGTATTAGGTCCAAGCTATAAACTCTGCTAATGTTTGTATTTGCTTATGAACTAAAAGTTGGAATATGTTAACCCTCTTTGTGGCCTTTTTTTGCAGCTAATTGCATGTTTCATGTGATTATGTAGATTTTCTGATGTACTGAATATTTCTTATTGTCTCGGTCACTCCTTAAGAAAATGTTTTCAGTGAAAAACCTAATAAGGTTTACATTGAGTGGGATGAGCATTAAATGATTCAGTCTCTGGCCATTAGGCCATGGTAGTTTTCAGTTTTTGATGTAGTACTGGACAACTTCTTGCTGATGTAACCGTTGGAATGTGTTAACGCTCTCTGTGGCCTTCTTTTCGCAGCTCATTACATGTTTCATGTAGTGATATCGATTCGCTTATGACTAGAACCTTCTTTAGTGTTGTGGTCACTCCTTGAGAAAATGTTTTCAGTGACGAAATGTATTGTTATCGGATCCAGAGTGTAACATGCAATGTTTTCGCTGATTGAAATGTATGTACGGTCTCTTTCTATAGATTTTGTTGTATACTAAATTAAATTTGTTTTGTTAAAAAAAAAATTAAATTTGTTGCAAGATACTCAGTTGCAAGATACTCTCCTGACATTGGCTTTTGATTATACAATTTGATTTGCTCAATCTCTTATTTCTATGTAGGAGTAAACGCTGATGATGTTTGTGTTAGATATGGTTCGTTTGTATATCTGGAAGATGCATTCAGACATTCATTTATATGTTTTATTCATATGTCATATATGGATGTTGTTCATTTTTATTTTGGATAGTGCATCCATGTGAAGCATCTCGATGAAACTGTGTTTGTTTAATTTTTATTTTTTGAATTTCTATTTACATCCAAATGCACTAGTTAATAAAAAAGACTAAAATAAAAATGATTTATATTTAACTATATTTGGATCTTCATCATACTGTTGTTAAATCATATTTTTTTTGTCTGCGAGAGCCAATGACAAGTGACCAAATATATGCGGAAAATCATGAAAAGATAACAAACGAGTTTAGAAAAAAACAGTACATCTTATTTCGAGTCCGCATGAGAGCGTTGCGATCATTACAAGAGATCATAAAGCTTTGGTGCAAAGGCTGTCAGCGAGTTACCTAGTTCTAGCGGTCTAAAAGCTCAAACCTAGTTGACTCGCAGCTCGATAACAAAAAACGAAGAAAATACATAAAATATTTTTGATTGATTTCGGACTGAACCTTATGAAAGGCTGCCTACGTACCCCTTTCGAGAATCAAGCCGAAAATAATTCAAGAGTTAACCAAGAGATCGAACTGCTTGTGCACGTTCGTCTGGTAATCGGGTGCCAGTCATGGAAACAGAGCATGTCGAGAATAAGGCCTCAGAGTTTCTAAGTGCCGAGAGTTCTAAGTCTAAAAAGTTGTCCCTCATGCCTCTCGCCTAGGACTCCTTATATACTCGCTCCTAGGTCGGTTTACGCTTTTCCCCTTCTGCCCTTAAGCCGTCATAGCCTAAAAATGGAGATATTCCATTTTTCCCGATCTTCGTAATTATCTTCAAAATTTCGTATTTATCTACGGAAACTTGACATTTATCTTTCCATGCGAACCAAGCGTAAACCGTCCCACGGTTTACGGGCTGCTGGTTAAGAAATCGTAAGGTGGGCTTCGAGTCATGCCTTAGGTCCCTTTGGGCCGTCTTTCGACTTGAAGCGTTTATTACGACTTCTTTCGATAAAAATGAACTTTCCGCGGTTTTTATCGTAAAGTTTGATTGATGACTTCGAATGGCGGAAAACATGAAATGGGTTCGCTACGGTCTTCGGGAGACAACATCGAAGGGTAGACGAAAATGCATGGATTCGTGTCGTATCGACGTTTCAGAAGAGCTCGGTCGCTATGTAGCGACCGAGCGAGACGGACGCTCGGTCGCTACGTAGCGACAGAGCTTGGCTCGAGCTCGGTCGCTACATAGCGACCAAGCGAGACGGATGCTTGGACGCTACGTAGCGACCGAGCTTGGCTCAAGCTTGGTCGCTACGTAGCAACCGAGCGGGACGGACGCTCGGTCCCTACGTAGCGACCGAGCGAGACGGACGCTCGGTCACTACGTAGTGACCGAGCTTGGCTTGAACACTACATAGCAACCGAGCGGGACGGACGCTCGGTCGCTACGTAGTGACCGAGCTTGGCTCGAGCTCGATCACTACATAGTGACCGAGCGGGACGGACGCTCGGTCGCTACGTAGCGACCGATCTTGGCTCGAGCTCGGTCGCTACGTAGCGACCAAGCTTGGCTCGAGCTCGGTCGCTACGTAGCGACCAGGCGGGATGGACGTTCAGTCGCTACGTAGCGACCGAGTGGGACGTGTGCTCGGTCTCTACGTGGCGACCGAGCTTGGCTCGAGCTCGGTCGCTTGCGACCTTTTTTGGGCTTTTCTCTGATGTCTCGTGTTTCTTCCGCAGGGCTCTTCATAAGAATAAATCTTTTCCGAAGATTTATTTTTCGTAAAAACGTTCATGCCGATTTTTACGGACTTTCTCCGTCTTGACCGATTTTGACCCCAACAGTTAGCCCCCCAGCTTGTTAGAACCATGAGCTTCTAGCGTGAGGTTTTAGCGAGTGGCTTGGCAAATTAGGCAAGTTAGGTGAGTTAGGCAGAATTTATGGTCGAAAAGGTCCGTGGTAAGTGGTCTTCTCGCTCTTCTAAAAGTATAACGCGATAAGATTGGGGCTGCGCCTTATGACGGCTGCCTACGTACCCTTGTTGAAGGGATCAAGCCTTTCGTAGTTCTTCTTGGAGTTAAGGTTTGTATGACTAGTTTTCCAGCGAGACCTATACGGTCTGGTTTTTATGTAGAGGTTATCAGGCGTGTTGCTGCCGATGGCATTTTATATGGGTGTAAAAGGAAGACTACGAGTTGTCATCTCGTAATCTAACTGATATCTTCTCAATTTGCATTGTTTTAACCATTCATTCTAGCATATGCTGACCATTTAGGATAGCATTTAGATATGTTTAGGATTGCATTGCATTACATATGTCCTTATCAGGTGATGGAGATTTCAATTGGTGACTTTGGAGCATTTAGAGATGGTTTGGAGGCAAAAAAGGGGTGATTCTCGAGAAAGAGACGCATTGATCAAGTGTCCCAGCGGCATAAGGAAGTCCCAGCGGCCTTTTGGCCCCTCAAGAAGCCGCTGCCAGCGCTGTGAAATGAAGACCAAGTGCGGGAGCGGCCTGACGCAGCGGTGTGACGAGACCGCTGGCAAAATACCTCCTTCCCTGCCGCGTTCGTACTTGTCGCAGCGGTGTGATGACGAAGCAAGTAAGCCGTTGCGAGTGTCCCAGCGGCTAGGCGGAGCGGTTTCATGTGGCCGCTGCGAGTCAAGAAAGTCAACATTTTCCGGGTTTGACCAGATAATTACCAATTTGTGTTTTGGTTAACCCAGGTTTGTTGGGTTAAACCAGGTTCGACTTTAAGCTACTATAAAGGTCCTTCAGACCTAATTATAGGATCTTATCTTGTTTTCTATCAAATCACAAAAGTACTTTGAGGTGAAAGATTATATCTTGATCATTTCTCTCTTGTGATTGCTGGATTTTCTTGATCTCTTATCATGTTTAGCACCAAATCATCTTTGATTCTTGGGCTCATAATGGAGAGTAGTGAGTAGTCATCTTTGGATTCATGGGTTAGGGAGATTAAGGGTGATTAAGCTAGATCTAAGGTGTTTAGGTATAGATCAATCTTATTCCTTGCTAGTAGAGGGCTTTTAATGCAATTTTAGAATTGGCCTCTCCAAAGTTGAGCTCTAGGCATTTCATACCCGGAAGGTGTTTGATGAAATGCCTGAACCAACTCTCCTAAGCTTTTAACATCCTTTGCCAAAGGGATTTGTTGTTAAAGGTGTTAAGATGGCTAGTAGACTTGAGATTAATGATTACTTAGGTAACATTCAACCAAAGGAATTTGATACTTGAGTTATCTAGGTAAATGAGCATTCATCTAGGGATAGAGTTTGCTTAGGATTGTGTCTAGGCCTAAGGAAAATATAAATTGGTTAAAAGTTGACACCTTTAGGTTGACTCTTGATCACCCAAGATCAGTTCCCATAGCCCATGAGTTCTCACTTCTTATAAGAAAGAAAGCTTGTGCCTTTATTGCATTTTAGGTAGTAAGTTAGTTTCAAATCATCTCAAAAACTGGTAGCACTTAGATTAAGCATGGTCTTGCATTCCCTTTGCATCATAATCACCTAGGATTGGTTCGACAATCTTTTATACTACATTGATTTGATCTTAGACCCTTGAAAAGTCATGTATCAAATTGGCGCCGTTGCCAAATTCTAAGTTGATTGTGACATTGGGATTTAGTCATTTGCTTGAGACTAAGTCAATTTTTATTTAATCGTGTTATTGCTTCTCTTTGTTCTTCTCTCTTTGCATTTCAGGTGTATGAACACAAGGAGCAGAGGTCCAACAAACCTAGTTCCAAGAGTTGAAGACATTAGAGCACTTGAGAGGGAGATAGCAAGACAAAGAAGAGAAGTAGAGCAACAGGCTCACTTGCAAGGGTTGGGGTTTGATATGGAGAATCTGCCTCAAGATGGTGAAGCCCAAGGAGGCAATGGTCCAGGAGCTAATCATTTTAGACCACAGCGCCAGCCACAACATCCACAGCGCCAAGCTCGTGCCATTGGAGCCTATGATCAACCTCACATTCATGGTCATAGGTTGGGAATCAGAGCACCAGCTGTGGAGAACAACAACTTCGAGATCAAGTCAGGGCTGCTCAACACTATAGAGAACAACAAGTATCATGGTCTTGCTGCTGAAGACCCTTTGATCACTTGTACAAGTTTGATCAGTACTGTGGCTTGTCCAAGACAAATGGTGTTTCTGAAGATGCTTTCAAGCTGAAGCTATTTCCTTTCTCTTTGGGAGACAAGGCACACCAATGGGAGAAGACTCTTCCAAGTGACACTGTCACTACTTGGGAAGATTGCAAGAGAGCTTTCCTAGAAAAGTTTTTCTCTACTTCAAGGACAGCTAAGATCAGGAACGAAATCTCCGGATTTCAACAAAAAGGTCTAGAGAGCTTCAGTGAAGCATGGGAAAGGTTCAAGGGTTATTGGTCTCAGTGCCCTCATCATGGTTTCAGCAAGGAGAGCTTGCTTAGCACCTTCTATAGAGGAGCCTTACCACAGTGCAGAAACAGGCTTGATACTGCCAGCAATGGTTTCTTCTTGGGGAGAACTGAAGAAGAAGCAGAGGAACTGGTGGAGAACATGGCTAAGAGCGACTCAGTCTACAGCGAGGAGCATGATAGGGTCAACAGAAATGATGATCAACAGACAAAGAGAGAGATCAAGTCCCTGCAGGAGAAGATGGACTTGCTTCTTTCTAACCAAGCTAAACAAGAGCAGGTCAACTTTGTGGGTGGTCCTATTCAAGAGATTCCTCCCAAGATTAATGAGGTTGATGGTTTGGAAGGACAAGAAGAGCTGTGCTTCATCAACAACAATGGTTCTTGGTACAGGAAGGAACCTAACTTTCAGTACAACAACTACCAGCAAAAGTCCTACTCAAACAACCAGCAAGGAGGATACCAGCAGAGGCAAAACACTCAGCAAGGGAGCTATCAGCCTAGGCAAAACACCCCTCCTGGTTTCAACAATAACAACAATCAGTCTACTCAAGCTCAAGGAAGTTCTTCACAGGCTCCAGCTTCAGATACAAGTGTGGATGCAATGTTCAAGAAACTTTTGGATTTTCAGGCCAAGAATGAGAAGACAATGGGTTATGAGTTCACGAAAATTCACTCCAAGATTGATGGAAGTTACAATGAGCTCAACAACAAGATCCGCCATTTGGAGAATCAGTTTGCTTCAATGAACTCTCAGCCAAGTCGCCAACAAGGGGCATTACCTGGAAAGCCAGAGCAAAATCCCAAGGAGACAATGAAAGCCATCACCCTTAGGAGTGGAAAACAGCTACCACCAAGAACTCTCATTAGGGATAATGAGAAGCAAGATGGGGAGGTGGTCATCAATGTGGATGATGATGTAGTTATTATGGATGAGAAGACCAATGAAGAGATCTTGGAGAAAATAGTTGAAGCAAAAGGAAAGGATAAAATTGGAGAAGAAAAGAAGGGGGAGAACAAGAATGAAGTTGCTACTTCATCAAAAAAAAGCTCTATTCAATCCTCCTCCCTATGAACCAAAACTTCTTCTTCCCGGTAGATTCAAGAGACAGCTTTTGGAGCAATACAAGGCTTTATTTGAGAAACAAATGAGTGAAGTTCAGATTACTATGCCCATAATTGATGCCTTCATGCTAGTGCCTCAATACAGCAAGTTCCTCAAGGATGCTGTAACTAAGAAGAAGAAGGAGATGGAAGGCATGGTGGTTCTTACTCATGAGTGTAGTGCTATTATCCAAAGGCTAACCATCCCTAAGAAGCTTGAAGATCCAGGAAGCTTTACTTTACCTTGTGCCATTGGGCAATTTACTTTTGAGAGGTGTCTATGCGATTTGGGAGCAAGTGTGAGCCTTATGCCTCTCTCCATTGCTAAAAGGCTTGGCTTTACACAATACAAGAAGTGTAGACTCTCTCTTGTGCTAGCTGATCGCTCAGTGAAGATTCCCATTGGTATCCTAGAAGATCTCCCTGTCATGGTTGGAAATTGTGAGATCCCTACAGATTTTGTGGTGTTAGAGATGGATGAAGAACCAACAGATCCTTTAATATTGGGGAGACCTTTCTTGGCTACAGCAGGAGCAGTTGTGAATGTTAAGGAAGGGAAGATTGATCTTCACCTTGGAAAGGGAAACATTCTTCACTTTGACATCAAGGAGGTGATGAAGAAGCCTATTACTCAAAGCCAAGCATTCTACATTGAGGAGATGGAGGTGTTAGCTGATGAACTTCTAGAGGAGTTGGCACTTGAAGACTCTCTACAACATGCCTTAACAATTGAGAGAGAGGTCCAAATGGTTGAGAACAAGGAAAGTGATGCTTATGTGAAGATGCTGGACTCTCACAGAGAGATTAGTGATGAAGAACAGAATGAGGAGATTTCATATGAGGATCACCATGCTTCCCCAACTTCTCAACAAGAGAATCTCCAAGAGGATGATTGGAGTGAACTCAAAGCACCAAAAGTGGAGCTTAAACCTCTTCCCCATGGTGTAAGGTATGCTTTCCTTGGCCCTAATGAGACTTACCCTGTCATAGTGAGTAGTGAGCTTAGTGAAGATGAATTGTCTAAACTTTTGAATGAACTTAAAAAGTATAGAAAGGCAATAGGCTACTCACTAGATGATATTAAAGGGCTATCACCTTCTTTATGCATGCATAGGATACATCTAGAGGATGAATCTATGACTTCTATAGAACATCAAAGAAGGTTGAACCCCAACTTGAAGGATGTTGTTAAGAAAGAGATTCTAAAACTCTTAGATGCAGGAGTCATCTATCCTATTTCGGATAGCAAATGGGTGTCTCCTGTGCATGTTGTTCCAAAGAAAGGAGGAATGACTGTGGTTAAAAATGATAAGGATGAACTAATACCAACAAGAACAATAACAGGACATAGGATGTGCATAGATTATCGAAAACTTAACAAAGCATCTAGAAAGGATCATTTTCCATTGCCATTCATTGATCAAATGCTTGAGAGACTTGCAAATCATCCATATTATTGTTTTCTTGATGGGTATTCAGGGTTCTTCCAAATCCCCATACATCCAAATGATCAAGAGAAAACGACTTTCACATGCCCCTATGGTACCTTTGCTTATCGAAGGATGCCATTTGGGCTATGTAATGCTCCAGCCACTTTCCAAAGATGCATGATGTCTATTTTCTCTGATCTTATAGAGGATGTTGTGGAGGTGTTTATGGATGATTTCTCTGTCTACGGATCTTCGTTTTCTGCTTGTTTGTCAAATCTTAGCAGGGTCCTCAAGAGATGTGAAGAGACCAACCTTGTGCTGAACTGGGAGAAGTGTCACTTCATGGTTAAGGAAGGGATTGTGCTTGGACACAAGATTTCAGAGAGGGGGATTGAGGTAGACAAGGCCAAGATTGAAGTGATGGTTGGGTTAGCTGCACCAAAGACGGTTAAAGACATTAGAAGCTTCCTCGGTCATGCTGGATTCTATAGAAGATTCATCCAAGACTTCTCGATGATAGCAAGGCCAATGACTAAGCTTCTATGCAAGGAGGCTGCATTCGTCTTTGATTGGGAATGTCTACAAGCCTTCAAGAAGTTGAAGGAGAAGCTGGTTAGCGCCCCAATTGTGCAGCCACCAGATTGGGATCTCCCCTTTGAGATCATGTGTGATGCTAGTGACTATGCTGTGGGAGCTGTTCTTGGTCAAAAGAAAGACAAGAAGACTCATGTGATCTACTATGCGAGTAAAACTCTTGATGAAGCCCAAATGAAGTATGCCACAACTGAGAAGGAGTTGCTAGCCATTGTCTACGCCTTTGAAAAGTTCAGAAGCTACTTAGTTGGGTCGAAGGTCATAGTCTACACTGATCATGCTGCATTGAGACACCTCATGGCCAAGAAGGATGCTAAGCCAAGGCTGTTGAGGTGGATCTTGCTGTTACAAGAGTTTGACCTTGAGATTAGAGACAAGCCAGGAGTTGAGAATAGTGTAGCAGATCACTTGTCTAGACTGAAGATTGAGAGTGGGATCCCTATTGATGAAGGGCTTCCAGAAGAGCAAATCATGGCCATTGGAGCGGTGGTAGCAGTTTGTGAAACTGGAAAGAAACTTGAAGAAGTGAAGGCAACTGAAGAGAAAGGGCCTTGGTATGCTGATTTGGTGAACTACTTAGCTTGTGGGAGAGAGCCACTTGATCTTGAGGGATATGCCAAGAAGAAGTTCTACAAAGATGTGAAGCGATACTATTGGGATGAACCTTACCTCTACATCCTTTGTAGAGATCAACTCTATAGAAGAGCAGTAGCTGATGAAGAAATTGAAGGGATCCTCACACACTGTCATGGATCATCCTATGGAGGGCACTTTGCTACTTTCAAGACTGTCTCAAAGGTGTTACAAGCTGGGTTTTGGTGGCCTCATATGTTCAAAGACACTCAAGACTTTGTCTCTAGGTGTGATTCATGCCAAAGGAGAGGAAACATCACCAAAAGAAATGAGATGCCTCAAAACCCAATTCTAGAAGTGGAGGTGTTTGATGTGTGGGGTATTGACTTCATGGGACCATTCCCATCATCTTTTGGCAACAAATACATCCTTGTAGCTGTTGACTACGTCTCCAAGTGGGTAGAAGCTGTGGCAAGTCCCACCAATGATTCTAGGGTGGTGATAAAGATGTTCAAAAGTACCATCTTTCCAAGGTTTGGAGTTCCAAGAGCTGTCATCAGTGATGGGGGTTCTCACTTCATCAACAAGCTGTTTGAAAGTCTTCTCAAGAAGAATGGTGTGAAGCATAAGGTTGCAACACCATACCATCCTCAGACAAGTGGACAAGTTGAGATCTCCAACAGAGAAATCAAGTCTATCTTGGAGAAAACAGTGGGGACTACAAGGAAGGATTGGTCCATCAAGCTAGATGATGCACTATGGGCTTATAGGACTGCTTACAAGACTCCTTTAGGAACCACGCCTTTCAACCTTGTGTATGGGAAGGCTTGTCATCTACCGGTTGAACTTGAGTACAAAGCATTGTGGGCTGTTAAGTTGCTGAACTTTGACATCAAGAGTGCAAAGGAGAAGAGACTTCTCCAACTCAATGAACTGGAGGAGATCCGACTTGATGCTTTTGAGAACTCAAGGATTTACAAGGAGAAAACCAAAGCTTTTCATGACAAGAAGATCTTGAAGAGAGAATTCAATGCTGGAGATCAAGTGCTTCTCTACAACTCTAGACTGAAGTTGTTCCCCGGGAAGCTCAAGTCAAGATGGTCCGGTCCTTTCAAGATCAAGGAAGTTAGGCCATATGGGGCAATTGTGTTATGGAATAAGGATGGTTGAGACTTTACAGTCAATGGACAGAGGGTTAAGCTCTACATGGGAGCAACAACAGAGGATGAGAGAACCTCGGTTCCTCTCTCCGATCCCATTCTCGCCTAGCCAAGAATAAAGGAAGTCAAGCTAGAGACTTAAAACAAGCTCACTTGGGAGGAAGTCCCATGTCTATCCTTGTACATATTTTTATTTTTTTTTCTATTTCTAGTATGTCTTTGGCTATTTTTCTGTGTCTATCAGACCTTCAGGTCCAAGAGGAGAGATTATGGCATTAAACGAGGTGTGGTGAGGTTCAAAACGCTCACAGCGGCCAACCACAGCGGTCTACACATACCGCTGCGACTAAATGAGAAATATGCTCAAAGTCTCACAGCGGTATCATGGAGCGGTCTCATCAAACCGCTGTGAAAATACTCTACCCCCTGCCCGATTCGTACTTGTCGCAGCGGTCTGTGAGATTTTGAGGCAATAAGCCGCTGTGAGAGGCGCAGCGGTCTGGCGGAGCGGTTTACGGCGACCGCTGCGACACTCAATTGCGCGTACCGGCGTCGATTTCCGGTTCAATTCAACTGAACCAGATCGAAATCACCAAAACCCGACGCGAGACACTCCTTCTTCCTCTCTACAATCGTATCTCTCTCTCTCTCCCTGATCAAAAACTCCATACTTTCATTCTCTCCAACATAAAAACTCATAAATCTCTCAATTCTTCACCAAATTCGTTGATTCAAGTTGCTATCTCCGTGATTTCACTTAGACTTTTCATTTCCCTACTCTTGTTTATCTGAAACAAGCTAAGGTATAGAGAAATCGTCATCTTATTTTCGGATTTAAAATTTCCATTTTTTTAAAAAGTGGTTGCATGGTTGATTTCTTGTTCAATACTCGTTAATTATGTCCTTTTAAGCTTGATTGATGAGTTGGGTAGATGAAAAACGTGTTTAATTGACCTGAATTCGAATTTGAAAAAGTTAGGGTTCATATTGGGGATTTTCGAAATTTGAAATGGAGTGATTGTTTGATGTTAAAATTGAGTTTATTGAGTCATAGAAGATGAGTATGAATGCCATTGCTGTTTTTGAACTCATTAACTCTTTCCAAGCTTAATTTGTTTCTTATTGATCATGTCACTTATACAATTTCGAGCTTGTTGATAGCAGGACATGGGGAAAGATCGCGGTCCCGGAACTGATCGCATTGTGGATGTAGGCACTTCGTCTCGAGCTGGGACAAGAACCAACCCACCACGAGCAGGCCGATCAAGGCCAAATCCACCAGCTCAAGTTTCCCGGCGCAGAGCTCCACAGCAAAGAGAAAAGTCGCCAGCTGACAGAGCGACATTAGAGGCAGAGATCGAAGAGATGATAGAAGAGGGTCTTAGAGCTGATACTGAAGATGAGGAGGAAGAAACACCTGCTCCCAAGCCAGCTAAGAAGCGGAAGAGAGTGCCCCCAACCAGCAAACCGACTTCAGCACAACTCTATGAGCGCCTTTATGATGATGTCAAATGGAACCCCATGAGATTTCCGGATGCTGAAGCTCTTCATGCGCTTGGGATCTATGAAGATGTAAGGATGATTCTCCGGAACATGGGCATGGAGTCACTACTTGGCATGAGCTACGGGATTCACAAGGAGGCCTCTTGTGAGTTTTTGTCTACATTCTTCGTGCAATACCATTGCAACGAACATAGGACCGAGGGGTTTGGGCGCATCAGTTTTAAGATCAATGAGAAAACCTATAAAGTGGGTTTCAAGAAGCTAAGCTCCATTCTCGGTTTCTCGGACAACTGTGGGTCGTTTCTACCTGCTAGGTCGGCAATTGTGGATGACATATGGACAGTGATTACGGGGTGGTCGCGTACAGCGGGAGAGGACAAGAGCAATGACATCTCTAACCCGGGAGTGAGATATGCCCACAAGGTCCTTACTCACACCTTTTACTCACGGAGGGAACCGGGCGGAGCAAACGATGATGAGCTCAAACTTCTAGCTCTTGGACTTCTCCCTATTCTCGAGGAAGGAACGCTACTCCACACCGATCCGGAAGATTTTGAGGATTTGGGACTTGTGGGATTGTTGATGAAGCGGTTTGAGTACTACCGAGATTGGGCTTGGACAACTCCGAATGAAAAACCGACGCTGTTTATCGGGAGCTTCATTACTCCGATCTTGGAAGCATTTGGGATAGATTTGGGACCTCAGGATCATGCTCCAGCCTCCATTGATCTCGCTTACTTGAAGAAAACCCATTTCCTTACCGGCCAATCTGGCGATCGGTATGGTTACCCCTTTTGGTCCACTGATCTCGAACCTGAGCAGCTACAGATATTCCTACCTTGTGAGAGATTGACGACGCTATCTGATCCTCGGCATGTACTTTTCGCTCCAGCTGCTCATGAGCTCATTCCCGCAGATTTTGGTGTACTCGAGACCATCACCAAAGCGCGCAAAAAGAAGACCAAGGCCAGTTCTTCTCGGGCAGCTCGTCCTAGTGATGCTGATGACGAAGGACCGACCACACCAGCCTCGGTGTATGGGACAGAGAGATACCACTTTCAGCCTTATGGTGGAGTTACACCGAACTTTGCATTGCGCCAAGCTCTCTCTCAAAATGCCAAGTTGCTTCGGTGGAACAAGATGCAAGATTCCACCATCCACAAGCTGAAGAACTCAGTGAAAGCGCTTAAGAGACAGATGAAAAAGGTCACTGCACTTCTCTCTCAAGTGTCTATCGGTTCTGGTTGTCAACGGGATGACGTGTTGGCAGCTGCTGGTCCATCTACTCTCCCATACCCCGTCTTCTATGGACCTCCTCGTTCCCCGGAGTACCGACTCCGTCGTAGACGCAGGAACACAGCTCCTCCACCCCGAGCCTCCTCCAACGAGTCTCCTTCAGTCGCTACCGACGACGACGACACGGAGGGAGCATCCTCCTTTGCTTAGCCAGGTTTCATCATCACCCTTCCTTTGTATATATCAGTTTTTCTTTGCATTTATTTCTCTTTTCGGTATCTCCTCCTACTTTCTAACACAGAGACTGTGTGAACAAAGTTTGGGGGAGGTATCAAGTATTTGATCATGTTTTCTTTGATGAATTGAGTCTCATGCATCGCATTGTACATACATATATGCATAGAAAAAACCAAAAAAATATAAAAATTTGAAAAACACAAAAAGAAACATGTAGTTGCATCACTTGCACTTTTAAGATTGAGTCTAGAGCATATAGGTTGCATTCACTTGCATTGGGAATAATGATTTAAAATGCCTTGCAAAGAACCCTTGTCTAGAACTCAAAATGACACCCTAGTTAAACATATCAAGTAGCTTAAGCATCTCTTGAAAACCTTGTACGCTTCGAGCCTTGAAAACTCATCTTGAAACTTGTTTGCTTGCTTGATGTTAGCATTGTTCTTAAGATCAGCTCCAATCTAAACTTGGCTTGAATGAACTTAATCTCTCTTGCATATGGGCATTTGCATACTTGATCATGGATCTCATACACATTTGGGTTATCTTATTCCTTCATACCTATCTTTGTTAACCCAAATGGCACTCCTTACCCTAAAACCCTAACCATTCTTTGAGACCAAACATTGAATTGCATGAGTGAGGCCTCTTTTGATAGCTTGTCATGTGCAAAATCTTGAGAGTATTGGAGGCGACATAGGTTTATTCTCATCTCTTGCTAGCACAATGAGTTAGCATTTGGGGATGGTGAGAGGGGTTTGTGTTTTTAAATTTCAATATCTTGGGTTTGGAGAGTGAGAAAGATGAGAGATATGAAAATAAAGCTCCTAGGGATATATATAAAAAAAAAAAAAAAAATGATAATAAGAAGCTCTTGATTATGCAACAAAGAACCTTTCCCCTAAAAAAAAAAAAGAAGATCAAAAAGAAGTTGGGGAAGGAAATGAAAAAAGGGGTTAGAGCTTGTGGAAAGTGGATTAAAATCCCTAGTGAGTGGGTCATAAAAAAAAAAAAAGAGAGCTGTACATTGGGTGAGTGATGTGAGGGGTTTTAGATTGATTTTTTGAGATGATGATAAAGAGGGTAGAACTTGTGATCATTTATAACAAAATGGGGTAGAATGATGAGAATGAATCTATGTATGCATGAGTTGCTTCTAATCTTAGATAAATTTTGCATAATGATCAAGCTCCTTGTTTTGAGTGATAACCACCCTTAAATAAAAGACATTTGAACCCATCTCTTCATTCATATTAGACCATTGCATACCTAGCCAAATGATTGAGATCATGTGCCCATTTGTGAGACTTCACCTTGTGTGTGTGTGTGTGAATCAATGTGAGAGCTGATTGAAGGGACTTGTTGGTAGAAAGTATTGCAACTTGAGTAGAGAAAAAAAGAGTATGGATAGGCCTAGAGAAGCTAGAGTATATTAAGGAGAATGCTCATGCTATTTGCTATGTTTCTTTAGGATGTTAAGTTGAGTGCTAGGAAGTGTTACTTTTGGCTATGAGTTCCCACCTTCAAACCTCTCTCTCTTATGAGTTCTTACAAGGTCACTTGAGGACAAGTAAGATACAAGTTTGGGGGAGTTGATATCTTCTCAATTTGCATTATTTTAACCATTCATTCTAGCATATGCTGACCATTTAGGATAGCATTTAGATATGTTTAGGATTGCATTGCATTACATATGTCCTTATCAGGTGATGGAGATTTCAATTGGTGACTTTGGAGCATTTAGAGATGGTTTGGAGGCAAAAAAGGGGTGATTCTCGAGAAAGAGACGCATTGATCAAGTGTCCCAGTGGCATAAGGAAGTCCCAGCGGCCTTTTGGCCCCTCAAGAAGCCGCTGCCAGCGCTGTGAAACGGAGAAGTATGGGAGCGGCCTTACGCAGCGGTGTACCGAAGCCGCTGTAGACGCTCGAGAGATGAAGACTCAAGAAATGAAGACCAAGTGCGGGAGCGGCCTGACGCAGCGGTGTGACGAGACCGCTGGCAAAATACCTCATTCCCTGCCGCGTTCGTACTTGTCGCAGCGGTGTGATGACGAAGCAAGTAAGCCGCTGTGAGTGTCCCAGCGGCTAGGCGGAGCGGTTTCACGTGGCCGCTGCGAGTCAAGAAAGTCAACATTTTCCGGGTTTGACCAGATAATTACCAATTTGTGTTTTGGTTAACCCAGGTTTGTTGGGTTAAACCAGGTTCGACTTTAAGGTACTATAAAGGTCCTTCAGACCTAATTGTAGGATCTTATCTTGTTTTCTATCAAATCACAAAAGTACTTTGAGGTGAAAGATTATATCTTGATCATTTCTCTCTTGTGATTGCTGGATTTTCTTGATCTCTTATCATGTTTAGCACCAAATCATCTTTGATTCTTGGGCTCATCATGGAGAGAAGTGAGTAGTCATCTTTGGATTCATGGGTTAGGGAGATTAAGGGTGATTAAGCTAGATCTAAGGTGTTTAGGTATAGATCAATCTTATTCCTTGCTAGTAGAGGGCTTTTAATGCAATTTTAGAGTTGGCCTCTCCAAAGTTGAGCTCTAGGCATTTCATACCCGGAAGGTGTTTGATGAAATGCCTGAACCAACTCTCCTAAGCTTTTAACATCCTTTGCCAAAGGGATTTGTTGTTAAAGGTGTTAAGATGGCTAGTAGACTTGAGATTAATGATTACTTATGTAACATTCAACCAAAGGAATTTGATGCTTCAGTTATCTAGGTAAATGAGCATTCATCTAGGGATAGAGTTTGCTTAGGATTGTGTCTAGGCCTAAGAAAAATATAAATTGGTTAAAAGTTGACACCTTTAGGTTGAATCTTGATCACACAAGATCAGTTCCCATAGCCCATGAGTTCTCACTTCTTATAAGAAAGAAAGCTTGTGCCTTTATTGCATTTTAGGTAGTAAATTAGTTTCAAATCATCTCAAAAACTGGTAGCACTTAGATTAAGCATGGTCTTGCATTCCCTTTGCATCATAATCACCTAGGATTGGTTCGACAATCTTTTATACTACATTGATTTGATCTTAGACCCTTGAAAAGTCATGTATCACTAACTATGTGTGAACTGTTATATCTGTGATCTATTTCAAGAGTTTTCCGCAATGTGTAAACTTGCGGAATTTCTGAAGACGCTCGAATATTGGCAAAGAGACAAATTTTGGGATCTCGTATCAAGGTTTTTGATACTATGCCTAGAGATGTTAGAGACCAGTGCGCTGGGTTTAGGGCAAGACCTAGGTTTACTCCTGGTTTTAGAGGTTGCGATAACTAATTCGACTTACGTATCCCGTTTCAGTTTCATCCTGATTCTATACCGATTTAAAGTCTGCGATAGGTTCTCGTCTTATACGACTTGTATGGTTGGAACCGAGCATCTCTCCAAAGACAATTTTTAAGCCTCTGGGAAGTGCTGACTAAAAAAATTGGGCTTCTTTTATTGCGCTATTATCCTTGTGTCGGATGTACGAGAGTCATCTCTACGAGATGGCTAAGTCTGTTTAGGACGTTAAGAGTTTGTTGTGATCAGCAACAAACTTAATGGTTAAAATTACTGTTTCGAGTCTTCGCGAAGGATATGTTTTAAGAAGATGTTAGTGCGTATGACTGTCTGGTCTTCCAAGAAAGTGTTTTTATCGAGGAAGGAAATTTCGTCGAAGAACGAATCTTCAGGCGTCTGCGACGTCTCGCGATGCTGAAGATTTGTTATTCTTTCGTATGCCGCGTTTCGTGCTTGAAATGTTCGCGGGCTTAAAGATGTTTCGCGATGTTGCAAGGGATTAGTCTTAGCCCTGCGTTTGGGAAACATTCTGGTTTGACTGCGGATGTTCGCAACCAGAATTGTTGTTCCTGTTTGGATTTGATTTGCGATCGAGGAGTTAGGACCAAGGGGTCGCGTAAATTTGTCCTCGGAAAGAGGCATCCTCCTATACCGTGCTTTGTGTGGTGTTGGCCTTCCGAGATTTCTTTCGTGTCTATTTGAGGATGTTCTGTATAGCTATAGTAGCTTTGTTACGAGTTTTCCTTACATGCCGCATTTTACGAGTAAAACACAGCGGCCTTAAAGTGAATTGTAGTATATGGAACTTGGTCGATTTTTGACAAGTGGAACCTTTCCGTTAACTGTTTGGTTTTTTGGTTTATGACAAATTTACCGTATGATTTCCATTTTTGGGTGGTACGATAATTGTTTGTGTAATCGTTACTTGGCGTTTCAAGACAAATTCTGGATTACCGTTTAGCCGTCAAGTTATTGGAGCGGTGGTCGCTCAATTGTTTTGGCTTTGCATGAAGGCTGTGCTCAGCTTTATAGCCACGGACGTTGTTGCCAAAGGATTAGACCATGACACTTTCGTGCTGTCAATAAGGTCAAGTTGGTTAGAACCGTCCTTAAAGGGAATGCTGTAACCTAGTTCGGCGAGTGCCGAATGGCGTTTATCGAGATTGATAGGCCGAGTATGCCCATGGTGGTAGAAAACATTTTTCCACTTTAGGGTTAATTTATACGATGAAAGTTTCGTATAATGTTTCTTTTATTCGTATGGAAGTTGTTTCCTTTGTTTCCGAGGGAGATAAAGCCTAAGAAGCTCGATACAGAGCCCGTGCGGAGTCAGTTGCGGGTTGATTTCCTGCTCGGACGTGACCAAGCAGAGTGAGAGCGGATGCTAGTGAGTCGCGGGGCTAAAGAATGAGACCTTTCAGATCGTGGTGCGAGGAAGTAAAGTTTATATTGGTCGTCCAATGTCGGATCATACAACTTGGTTTTTTGCTATAAGGAAAATACTTTTTCGTAAAACCTGTTATATTTACTTTCGAAAGTTACTTCGTATGACATGATCTGATTATACGAAGGATTTTGTGCGTAAGTAACGGGCGACCGGTTTTTATGAATTTATTAAATTGACGCGACATATGGAGATGTCAAAATAACGATGTTTCCGCAGATTTTTGAGAAACGTTTTCGCTTTTGTTTTTATTCTTCGGTGAAAGTTTCTTTGAGTCACTCATGGAGTTTTACCAAAGGTTATTTCATCGAGATCTAGTCGCGAAACGTTTTTACAGGTTTCTTGAATGAATCAGTTAAACAGCGATAGACTTAGTCGACGAGCGGGGAGGACGTGTTCTCTTTGTCGTATTTTCTGTTACTTTTGTTCTTGATTTTGCTTTGTCGCAAATGTTTTTGATTTTTTTCCGTGAGTCGGTTGGTTCAACGGAAAATGAGAGTGATGCTTTGATACCTGAAGATTTCTCGTATAATGATTGTTATACGAAACTCGTTTTATCAAATCGGAAAAGATCTTTATGATTTCAGCAAATCATCGACTTTCATTCTGAAGTTTGGCAGAGGTTTTCTAAACGAATGATTACGATGATAGATGCTGTATAGTCTTTGAGAATTTTTCCAACATGGTTTGGATCAGTTCCTAGCGTTTAGACGAATCTCAGATTGTCGTTTGCTTTTAGGATGATCTTGACGAGACATCGCATTGTATGAATATTTTTTCGCATATTTCTACGAGAGTTTGCTTTGTTGAAAGCGTTTTCTTGATCTTGACGAGACATCGCATTGTTTGAATATGTTTTTGAAGTATGGGAGTATACGAGTATAGTATACGCACCTACTCCGTCCCTTTTTTCTCGAGGAATAGAATGATCGACAGTCCGAGTCGGTTTGAAGACGACGCTTGGACTGTGATTTGGTTGTTTCCAGGTTGAAGACTTGGAATATGTCGGTTCCGAGAGAATTTCCAGAAACGAATCGGCTTTAAGACGACGTTCATGTCTCTAGTTTTTTCTCTCCTTAGGAAGCGAGCTTGATATGCGTGGCGATCGTTTCTCGATTTTCAGAGAGTTTAGATCGGTTTGCAAGATCTGGACGAATAGTTATGAGACAATATATCGAGACAGGAAAAATCACCTAAGACTTAGTTCGCTAGACTATCCACCTAGGTTTTACGTTCCCTAAAGTTCTATGGCAGTCTCAATGGCGTTTTTATTTCTTAGTAATTTCCTACGAAAACTCCAAGTCTGATTTCAAAAATTTCAAGTCGCAAATACCTTAGTTCTCTCGAAGATGCAGTTTTGTCTCTTCTCAGTTTTGCTTGCTCATTTCCCCTTCCTCTTCTTGTGTATGTTCGCCTTTTTCGATATTGGTGTTTATCCTTTGAAACTTGACATTTATTTTCCGAACTTGACTGATACGAAGTCAATAAAAAGCTTCAACGTAATCGTATAGTTGAGGCGGCTAAGGTGTTAAGTTAACCGTTGCCGTATTATACGATTAATCTGAATCCACGTGAGAAAACTAGTCTTTGCGGGGGGTTTTTTTTATCGTAAAGTTTCAATGGTAACTCCAATCGAGAAGAAACAAGAGATGTTTCGATCGAGATTTGAAGGAGAACACAAAGATGGAGGTAAGGGCGAGTAGAAGCAAGCGAAGGAGTTTAGACGAGTCTTACTTGTTTTCGTCGTAAAATCTCAACGGAAACTCCGATTGAGACGAAACGAAAAGCGTTTCGATCGGGATTCAAAAGAGAACACAAAGGAGGAGCTTTTTGAGGCCTCACAGGTCGCTATGTAGCGAGCTGGAGGTCTGACAGGTCGCTATGTAGCGAGCAGAAGTAAGCCAATAAGAGTCCTACTTGTTTTCGACATAAAATCTCAACGGAAACTCCGATTGAGACGAAACGAAAAGCGTTTCGATGAGGATTCAAAAGAGAACGCAAAGGAGGACTTTTCTGAGGCCTGAAAAGTCGCTATGTAGCGAGTGGAGGTCTGACAGGTCACTACGTAGCGAGTGGAAGCAACCAAGAAAGTCCTACTTGTTTTCGTCGTAAAATCTCAACGAAAACTCCGATTGAGACGAAACGAAAAGCGTTACGATGAGGATTCAAAAGAGAACGCAAAGGAGGACCATTTTTAGGCCTGACAGGTCGCTACGTAGCGAGTGAAGAGTTGTCTTGAGCTCGGTCGCTGCTCGGTCGCTACTTAGCGACCGAGCTGTGTGCGTGCTCGGTCGCTACGTAGCGACCGAGCTGTGTGCGTGCTCGGTCGCTACGTAGCGACCTAGCTGTGTGCATGCCCAGTCACTACTTAGCGACCGAGCTGTGTGCGTGCTCGATCGCTACGTAGCGACCGAGCTGTGTGCGTGCTCGGTCGCTACGTAGCGACCGAGCTTGGCTGGAGCTCGGTCGCTACGTCACGACCGAGCTGTGTGCGTGCTCGGTCGCTACGTAGCGACCGAGCTTGGCTTGAGCTTGGTCGCTACGTAGCGACCGAGCCGTGTGCTTGCTCGTTCGCTACGTAGCGACCGAGCTGTGTAATTGATTTGTTGCGCTTCCTTTTTCCGCAATTAACCTAGGGGTTTTCTGCGGTTTTTGGGAGAACAAGTTTTACCCTTCCGAAATGTTTTCGGAAAACGTGTTTTGGTAAAACCCTTACGCATTGAGATTTCTTTTGTTCGGTAATGAGCCAAACTTACGGGGTTTGATAAGATTTATCGTTTCCATTTATGTTTAAAAAGAGAAATCGCGAGCTCGTTTCATTGCACTTCCTGTGGCGAAAAGTCGTAGCAAGGTTTCGATTTTCTCAAGAACTGTGGCGTTTGCATAGGCACTGGCCATAGGCGCAGTGGCGGCTGGAGTTTTCATACCAGCGTTGTTGCGAACTGCGATTTTCTCTTTCGTATTTCCAGACATTGTTTTGATCAAGCATTTTGCGGCTATGAGTTAGAGTAATCCGTACCTCCCCTCCTTCTAGCGCCAAACTATGGGAACCAAAATTCGCACTGTCGATTTACGTTTAAATTAGGAAACTAGGAAAACCCTAATTTTTCAGAGGTCCCGGATCTCTGCGAGAGCCAACGGCAAGTGACCAAATATATGCGGAAAATCATGAAAAAATAACAAACGAGTTTAGAGAAAACAGTAGATCTCATTTCGAATCCGCGTGAGAGCGTTGCAATCATTACAAGAGATCATAAAAGCTTTAGCCGCAAAGGCTGTCAGCGAGTTACCTAGTTCTAGCGGCCTAAAAGCTCAAACCTAGTTGACTCGCAGCTCGATAAGAAAAGACGAAGAAAATACAGAAAAGGTTTTTGATTGATTTCAGACTGAACCTTATGAAAGGCTGCCTACGTACCCCTTTCAAGGATTAAGCCGAACGTAGTTCAAGGGTGAAACAAGAGATCGAACTGCTTGTGCACGTTCGTCTGGTAATCGGGTGCCAGTCATAGAAACAGAGCATGTCGAGAATAATGCCTCAGAGTTTCTAAGTGCCGAGAGTTCTAAGTCTAAAAAGTTGTCCCTCACGCCTCTCGCCTAGGACTCCTTATATACTCACTCCTAGGTCGGTTTACGCTTTTCCCCTTCTGCCCTTAAGCCTTCATAGCCTAAAAATGGAGATATTCCATTTTCCCGTTCTTCGTAATTATCTTCAAAATTTCGTATTTATCTGCGGAAACTTGACATTTATCTTTCCTTGCAAACCAAGCGTAAACCGTCCCACGGTTTACGGGCTGCTGGTTAAGAAATCGTAAGGTGGGCTTCGAGTCATGCCATAGGTCTCTTTGGGCCGTCTTTCGACTTGAAGCGTTCATTACGACTTCTTTCGATAAAAACGAACTTTCTATGGTTTTTATCGTAAAGTTTGATTGATGACTTCGAATGGCGGAAAACATGAAATGGGTTCGCTACGGTCTTCGGGAGACAGCATCGAAGGGTAGACGAGAATGAATGAATTCGTGTCGTATCGACGTTTCGGAAGAGCTCGGTCGCTACGTAGCGACCGAACGGAACGCACGCTCGTTCGCTACGTAGCGACCGAGCGGGACGGACGCTCGGTCGCTACGTAGCGACCGAGTGGGATGTGTGCTCGGTCGCTACGTAGCGACCGAGCTTGGCTCGAGCTCGGTCGCTACTTAGCGACCGGGCGGGACGGACGCTCGGTCGCTACGTAGTGACCGAGCTTGGCTCGATCTCGGTCGCTACGTAGCGACCGTGCGACCTTTTTCAGGCTTTTCTCCGATGTCTCGTGTTTCTTCCGCAGGGCTCTTCGTAAGAATAAATCTTTTCCGAAGATTTATTTTTCGTAAAAACGTTTATACCGATTTTTACGGACTTTCAGACATTGATTCCGTCCTGACCGATTTTGACCCCAACAGGAATTTTGCGGGAAAAATAGTTTTAGAGTTTTAGTTTGAAAAGACGATTCTTCGGTTTTGGTGGAAAGTATGATTTCACGATTTTGGTAGGGAAAATAATTTTCGGTTTTGGTGGGAAAAGTGATTTTGAGGTTTTGGTGAGAAAATGATTTTGCAGTTTTGGGGAGGGGGGAATGTTATTCCACGATGGCGAGAAAATTTTATTTTGCGGTTTTGGCAAAAAAAAAGTGTTTTCACGATTTTGGTGGAAAATTGATTTTGCGGGGAAATGTGATTTCGTTATTTTTGCGAAAAAGTGATTTTACGACTATGGCGGGAAAATGTGATTTCACAATTTTGGCATAAAGTGTTTTTTTGTGGGAAAATGTGTTTTCAAGATCTTTTTGCGAGAAAAAAATATTTTGCGATTTTTGTGGAAAAAAGTGATTGGAGGATTTTTAAGGAAATATGATTTTGTAGTTTTGGAAAGAAAATGATTTTGTGGTTTTAACAGGAAAAATGATTTTGTGATTTTGGGAAAAAAATATTTTGCAGTTTTGGTGAAAAAATATGATTTTCCGAAATCATCTTCACCAACTAAGAAAAATCTGTTGCAAACTTGATACTGAATTTTCGAAAAAAATTCATACACTTCATCGCCTAAATTAAGGCTTCCATTTCTGCCTGCAGGGGTGAAAGAGAACCTCTAGTATTTATGGTATCCATCAAACCATCAAAACCTTCTAAAGTGTTGTACCAAACTTGTCCTGAGAACAAGTCTTTATTTTTCTAGGAAACATTTTTGTAGCACCATCACCCAATCCTACGCGTAATAACATAAGTTTCTTCGTTCTTATGAGTTGAATTCTGAGTTCCTATGATCCCTTTATCCAATTGTGCGTCCCTCCAAAGAGTTGTTTCTGTTTCCACCACCTGTAAAGTATCTCTAGGGTCTCTGTCAAAACCATTAAATATTTTATCATTTCACCTTTCCAAATATACCAATTAAAGAATCCAAGCAAAATACTGATCTACAATATATGATCAATTCTCTAAAATAAATAATCTATATTTGCAAAGACTGACTGCGTATAAAAATATCCTTGATTAGTGGAAATCCCAAATAGAACCCATACCTGAATAGCCGGCGGAAATTCAAACAAAATATGATTTATTGTTTCTTCTTCTGCCCACACCTTGCACATTATGTATCACACTTTATGCCCTGTTGATTATTCCGTACCGGCAGACATCCTGAGATGATTTGCCAAAGAAAGAGTTTCAACTTTAGAGGACATTCAATCTTCCATGAAGAAGCCTTCAAACTCTTTGTATCCGGGCCAAAAACTGGAACCGGTATTCCTGAGTGTGGAAAACGAACTTCAGTGTCATAATCTAATTTAAACATGTACCATCCTGACTGAATAAAAAACCATCCATCTCTATCTTCTTAATGAAACCGACTCAACTTAAATACTCTCAATAAGCTAGGTATCCTCCGGTTTCACCAAAGATCTAATGAGCTGTGAGTTCCACGTATGTGATGTGAACAACACATTATATATATAGGTAGTAACCATCTTTTTATTTATAAGATACATTATTATTTTTGGCCAGTTTTATTATGTTAATTTATAATCATTTTTATTAAATTTCTATGATAATAATTCATCATATAACGATGGATTTAATTATTCAAGTGTAACAACACACTACAAGAAAACGTTTCCATAACAACGACCATTTACGACGAAACTCTTTCCTCGTAAATTTACATGGTGTTTACAACGCAGTTACGAGGAGACCAAATTTCGTCGTACACCCCATGTAAATTTAAGAGGAAACAGTTTCGTCGTAAAATCCATGTAAGTTTACGACGAAAGTACGTGGAATGAGAAATACGTCGTAATCGTTACATCGACATTACAACGAAACATGTTACCGTTATATTTAGGTGAAAACGTGTATTCAATGTGCTTTAACTTACCTAATTTCGTCGTAAAGTCGTTGTAAATATTATGTTAAAACCATGTAAAATTCATGTAAAAGATTCCTTGTAAAATCGTTGTTATATTTCAACTACCCAACTCGAAAATTTCTCTATATATATGTTATTTCCCACAACTCTCTTCCTCACAACACACAAACGGAAAAAAAAATCCAAAAAAAAATTCAGAAAAAAATAGATTTCAAAAAAAAATCTAAGAAAAAAATGGCCGGTGGCGGTAGTATTTACGAGTTACGGAGTTGGATGTATTTGCACAAAAATTCCGACGGGAGGGTGACGAACGCATTTCTGAGCGGGCTAGAGACATTCATGCACCAGGCGGGCTGCACACCGATCACGCAGGAAAGCGGTAAGATGTTCTGCCCCTGTCGGAAATGCAAGAATTCAAAATTTGCACGTACTGAAACTGTATGGAAGCATTTAGTAAACAGAGGATTTACACCACAGTACTACATTTGGTATCAACATGGAGAGGGTTATGGGGGAAATGAAGCTAGTAGTAGTAATAATAATTTTGAGGATGCTCATCATAGTGAAGAACCGAATCATTTGCATAATGAATATAATTATCATCAAGATCAGGAGCAGATGGTAGATCATGATAGGGTTCAAGATATGATTAGTGATGCATTTTTAGAAACAACTACAACAATAGCTGATGGAACTGGAAATGTAGAAGAACCTAATTTGGATGCAAAAAGGTTTTATGAAATGCTAGATGCTGCAAATCAACCAATCTACACTGGTTGTAGAGAAGGTCTCTCTAAATTGTCTCTAGCAGCTAGGATGATGAATATTAAAACGGATCATAATTTACCTGAGAATTGCATGGATGCATGGGCGGAGTTGTTTAAAGAGTATTTGCCAGAAGACAACGTGTCTGCTGAATCTTATTATGAGATTCAGAAATTGGTTTATAGTCTTGGGTTGCCTTCGGAGATGATTGATGTTTGCATCGACAACTGCATGATCTACTGGAAAGAAGATGACAAGTTAGAAGAGTGTCGATTCTGCAAAAAACCACGATTCAAACCGCAAGGCCGTGGGAGGAATAGGGTACCGTACCAAAGGATGTGGTACCTACCAATTACAGACAGATTGAAAAGATTATATCAATCTGAGAGGACTGCTGCGTCGATGAGGTGGCATGCGGAACATGTCCAGAGAGATGGTGAGGTTGCACATCCATCAGACGCAAGAGCGTGGAAACATTTCAACAAGGTACACGCAGATTTTGCTACAAATATTCGGAATGTCTATCTTGGGTTATGCACCGATGGATTTAGTCCATTTGGAATGTCTGGTAGACAATATTCTTTGTGGCCAGTCATTCTTACGCCGTACAATTTACCGCCGGATATGTGCATGGAACAAGAATTTCTATTTTTGACCATATTAATCCCTGGGCCGAAGCATCCAAAACGGTCTCTTGATGTTTTTCTTCAACCGTTGATAGAAGAGCTAAAGCAATTGTGGTCAGAAGGGGTGAGGACGTACGATTGTTCCTTGAAAAACAATTTTACGATGCGAGCAGTTCTGCTGTGGACGATAAGTGATTTCCTGCTTATGGGATGTTGTCTGGCTGGACAACACATGGAAGATTATCTTGTCCATATTGTCTTGGATCGACGGATGCTTTTCAACTGAAGAATGGTAGGAAGAGTTGTTGGTTTGATTGTCATCGTCGCTTTCTTCCACTTGCCCATCCGTACAGAAGAAATAAGACATTGTTTCGGCACAAAAAAATTGTCAGAGACAGTCCTCCTCCATATCTCACCGGCCAGCAGATCGAAGCAGACATTGATTATTACGGAGCTCAGGAAACAGTTAAGGTTGGAGGAAATTGGCATGTTCCTGGAAATATGCCTGATGGGTATGGTGTCTCTCACAATTGGCATAAGAAGAGTATATTTTGGGAGCTACCCTATTGGAAGGATCTTCTCTTACGCCACAATCTGGATGTCATGCATATTGAGAAGAACTTTTTTGAGAACATCATGAATACATTACTTAACGTCCCTGGGAAGACAAAAGATAACAAAAAGTCAAGGATGGACTTATCTGATATTTGCTCAAGAAGTGAGTTACATATCAAGAGCAATGGAAATGTTCCTGTTCCCATCTTCCGGTTGTCATCAGAAGCCAAAACAACCTTGTTTGACTGGGTTGCATCAGAAGTTATGTTTCCTGATGGTTATGTGTCTAATCTGTCAAGATGTGTTGAACGGGGTCAAAAGTTCTCCGGAATGAAGAGTCATGATTGTCATGTGTTTATGCAACGACTACTTCCATTTGCTTTTGCCGAGCTCCTTCCAGCAAATGTCCATCAAGCACTTGCAGGTAATTATAATTTTATAATATATATATACATACATATATATGTTATGAAATGTTATTAATTTGATTACTTTTGCAATATACAGCCATCGGAGCATTTTTCAGAGATCTTAGCACACGTACGTTCAAGGAAGAAGTCATCGAACAACTTCATCAGAACATTCCGATCATATTGTGCAACCTGGAGAAGATATTTCCTCCTTCATTTTTTGACGTCATGGAGCATCTAGTTGTCCACCTACCGTATGAAGCATTGCTTCGTGGACCTTTCACAACGGATGGATGTATCCGTATGAGCGACAGATGAAACATTTGAAGGGAAAAGCAAGAAATCTTGCAAAGGTGGAAGGTTCAATAGTTGCGGGGAGTTTGTCAGCGGAAACATCTAACTTCACATCATACTACTTTGCTCCAACTGTTCGTACGAGAAAAAGAGTTCCTAGAAGATATGATGATGGTGGAGTACCGACATCATATCCAATTGATAGTGTTCCTGACATTTTTTGCGAAATTGGACGGTTTGGTGGGAAAACGAAAGAAGTATGGTGGTCATGTGAAGAGGATAAACATAATGCCCACACTTATATTCCGCTCAACTGTGTGGATGCAGTGAGCCGTTACTTTGAAAGGTAAATATATGTGAATGTTAATTATATGAATTGAAGTTAATTATGTATGACTTGATTATTTATTTAATTTGCAGCATGTTTGTATCTCAAGTTGAAGAAGCAATACCAGGAATATCTGCAACTGATTTGGACGCACGTAAAGATAAGCACTTTGTCAAGTGGTTAAAATCACAGGTACGTAATATATCTCATACATTGATTAATTAAGTAAGTGTTTTGATACTTCAATATTAATTAAGAATATCTGCTTTTTGCAGGTTGATTATGACGATCCTTATTATCCCGTATGGTTTAACGAATTGGTTCAAGGGCCAGTTGCAAAGATCACCACATCACCTATGTATTTCACACGAGGATTTACCTTTCACACATACGAGTATGGGAGACATCGGGCAACGACTAACTACGGAATATGTGTGAAAGGTGAAACAGACTTTTACGGGATCTTGCAGGAGATTATTGAAGTGGAATTTCCGGGGTTATTGAAGCTAAAATGCATCCTCTTCAAATGTGAATGGTTCGATCCTGTTGTGAACCGAGGAATTCGGTATAACAAATTTGGTGTCGTGGATGTCAATTTTGGAAGAAGATACAACAAATTTGAGCCTTTAATTTTAGCTTCACAAGCCAAGCAAGTTAGCTTCCTTCCATATCCTCGGCTTCGAACTTCCGGGATAAACTGGTTAGCTGCTATCAAAATTACACCTCGTGGACGCATTGTCGCTAGAGAAGAACCGCCCTTGGAAGAAGAAGACGCTATCAATGAAGTTGAGGTACCAGAACAACCAACTGATGAAATCCTTTTGATCGACCCGCAAAACTTTCAATATGAAGATATTCCCAAAGATACGACAAATGAAGCACGTGAAGACGAGTTCGAGAGAAGCGACGATGATGATTGTAATGATAGTGATGAGAACGAAAAAGATTTAGAGTGATGTAATATTGATGAGAACGAAAACGATTTAGAGTGACGTAATATATGTAACAAATGTTGTATTTCTCTATTGTAACGTATTTTCAAAGAAATATTGTTTTTTTACCATCTTAATGTATGTGTAACAAATGTTGTTTTATATAATATGTATTTCTTTAGTTTTTAAAAATTTATTTGGAGTTTTAGGGTTTTAGAGTTTAAGTTGGAGAAAGAGCAAGAAGTAGTAGAGAAGAAGATATGATGTTAGATGATATGTGACTTTGGGGTTTAGGGATTTCATTATCGGTGTTTAGGGTTAAGCGTTGTAAAATCGTCGTAAATGGTTAACTCTATTCCACGTAATTTCGCCGTAAATAAAAAAAGACGGGCATGGTAACTTCGTCGTAAATGGAAAAACGTGGGCCTGGTAACTTCTTCGTAAACGGAAAAGCCTGGTAAATCGTTTCGACGTAATTTCGTCGTAAACCGAAAAACGCGGGCCTGGTAACTTCGTCGTAAATGGAAAAACACGGGCCTGGTAACTTCGTCGTAATATTACGTCGCGTTTACGATGAAACGTTTTCTATATATTGAGACGCCGAGAACGAGGCTGCCTCGTTCATTCCTCCCAAACTCCTTCGCTCTCCCTCTAAGGTACACTCCCTTTCCTCTACTATTTTTTTTTTAAGTTATTTTAGGTGATTAATTAGTTAGGTAATTAGTTTAGGTGATTAGTTAGGTAATTAGTTTAGGTGATTAGTTAGATTACGGAATACTATAGTTTAGGTGATTAGTTAGGTAACGGAATAATTTTTTAATTATGTCGTCGTAATTGATTAAATTTATTTTAATTTTTTTTAGATGGCTCCTAGAAGGAAACCAGCAGCACCTACTTATGCCCAGTTGTTTGGCGATGGTTCCGGTACATCTTCTTCCGGTCCATCGTCTTCCGATGCAGTTCCAGACTCTCAGACTTCTCAGAGAGTTTTTTCGTGTCCTCCTCTTCCACCGCAGATGCCTCCACCTCCTCCTCCAGCGGCTGCACCTCAGCCTGTCCCAGAAGGTGCAATTCATCCGGATTTGCGTGTGCCTTCATATGCTCCATTCGCGAGATATACGGTGGAGGATTTGCTTGCCCAGCCTGGACAGGAGGGTTTGGGTGTTCTAGACCCCGATAGACCCCGAGAAACTTATTGGTAAGTTATCAATTTTTATTACATTAAAATTTAAATTATTTTTATTTTCTAAAGGTTAAATTATTTTTTTTCAGGTTTGGGGCTAACAACCGTGTTAGTCGGAACGTTTCGGCGATGATTAAGGGTTACTACGACGGGGCATATCCAAACTGGAGCAAGACACCAAATCACGTTAAGATCAAGTGGTTTAAATGTTTTGCGGTAAGATTTTAAAATTTAATTTAATTTTCACTTTTAAATATATATATATATTTTTAATATTTATTATTAATTGTAATTTTTTCAAAATTTTGGTGTTTCAGCAAAAGTGGCATTGGTCTTTGGGAATCACCGAGAGGGTGAAGGCGGAATTCGTTGCAAAGGCAAAGATCCGCCTCTGCAACACAGTCTCCGATTGGAAGGACAAGTGGGAGATCTACGGGCATGAGGGAAAGCCCACTGAGCTCACGAAGGATGTGTGGGATGGCCTCATCGCCTATTGGGAGCACCCCTCTTCGATCAAAAAGGCCAATTCGTGCTCGGCTTCTCGAAGGACGAAGGATAAAGATGGTCATTTGCCAATGCTTCACAGAACCGGACAAAAACCTCATGCAGGAGTCCGTCTTGAAGCTGTAAGTTTTGTTTTAAATATATATTTTCAAATATTCAATTAATATAATTTTTAATATTTAATTTATCTTTTTTTTGTAGTTCGACAAGATGGGAGTCTTACCATCTCTGTCTGACCTATTCAAGATGACTCACGCCACATCCGACGGAGTTTTTGTGGATCGTTCATCTGAGAAACTCTTCCAAGCAGTGGCTGCTCGGATTGAAGAACGGGAGACGCAAATAACCCAGGAGTCTCCCGATGGATTACCCGTCACATTGTCCACCGATGAGGCTGACAGAATCTTCGAAGATGTACAACTTAAAATTTTTGTTTACATTATTTTTAATATTTGAACATAATTAACTATATTAATATATGTTTTGATTTTATAGGTGGCTCCTAAAAAGAAGGGACGGATAGTCGGTATAGGATCTGTTAACGAAGTTGCAAGGGCAACTTCGTCATACACTTCGAGACGGGATGAAGAGACTGCTTAGATGAAAGCTCGAATGGATAGCCAGCAGGTTCGTTTAGACTCTCTTGAGGATTTGCTAGACGTGATGACCGTGGAAAACCCGGTTATGCAGAGAATGTTGAGTGAGAGACGAGCCGCTCTTGGGTTGCCAGTATGAGATCCCCAAGAGTCCGATCTAACCCGTCAACAGCCGAGCAACCCCACCGACTACTTCGAGAATATGTAGTTTTTTATATATTTCTATTTGTATTATGAATTTAAATATTATTGTATGACTTTTAAATGCTTTTTTTTTAAATATGTTTTTCATTTTCATATTTCGTTTTAAAATTTAAATTATTTTAAATTCTGAATATTAAATAAATTCAAAATAAATTCAATATATATATTAATAATAAGAATCGATGTAAACTTCATGTAAATTTTTACGAGTGATTAACGTCGAAAGATTTACGAGGGTTTTACATCGAAAGGTTTACGTGTTCTTTACAACGAAAATATTTACGTCTGCTTTACATCGAAAGAGTTACGTGGAGTTTACCACGAAAAGTTACGTCTCGTTTACGACGAAACCTTGCCCTGCGCTTTACGAGGAACTTTTTTTGTCGTAAACATAACAAGTTTTTTTTTGTCGTAAACATAACAAGTCGTTTACGACGAAATCTCCGTCGGACGTTTTACAACGAATATTGCCCTCGTAAAAAAATATGTTTTCTTGTAGTGACAATTTTAATCACGTTAATTTTTAATGTGAGAGCTTAGAAACAGAAAGAAATCATTTCGTAAATAAAAGTGTATATAGATGAATGCCAAGGTGCTTTTCAATTCTGTTAAAGGTTTCATTGACCCCCGAATCGTTTCTTGCATATATTTAGTTAAGGATGAACGCCATGGTTCAAGTGTTCAGTCGAAACTTCTCTCTCAATCAATATATATAATTTAGTTCCATAGTGCAACATCTATATTTTCAACAACATTTATACAGCTTTGAAACAAAATATCACATCTTAATATAAAACAGTAACAAGTAACAAACAATACCACTATTTTGTTTGGTTGGGCCTAACTTGAATTAGACAGAAGCTCGAAACTCGCAATCCCATTTGCCGTTTGACCCTCTTCATCCTCTTCGTCGCCCTTTTTCTCACTTAAGGGTTGTATTGCATAACTTCTCAACTGTAAATTGAAGGGAAAATGTGAATTAATTGCAACAATATCTGAATCTCTGTATGTATGCAGAACATAATCGTGTTCGACCTAACGTACCTCACAAGTCAAAATGACCTAAAGCGTTCTGCTGTGTTCATGAACCATCGAGCCTTTGGTATATTCAAAATGTACTCGATGGTCAGTCCTAGGATGATTCCAGGTGCTAAGCCTATTGCAGCTGCAGTCCAGCTCAGTATTCCTTCATCTTCTTCTTCCTCTGATCCTAGTACTTGTGATTGCTCTTTTCCCACGTTATCTCCGCATTTTTCACTGAGAGGAAGACCACAAAGTCCAAGGTTTCCTTCAAAAGATGAAGCAGATTGCGTTTGAAACTGTGTGCTTTGCGGTATCGGTCCCACGAGCTGGTTGTGGGAAACCGTGATGTTGGAGATACTGGTGAGGCCTCCGAGGGCAGGTGGAATATGGCCTGAAAGCTTGTTATGTGATAAGTCTAGTGACTCAAGCTCAGTCAGATTCGCCAAAGATGAAGGAATGTTTCCAGTGAAAACATTACTTGACAGATTGAGCACAATAAGATCCTTCAGTAGACCAACGGATTCAGGGATCATTCCCTGAAGTTTATTTCCAGAGAAATCAATGGCTGTTAGGAGTGTAAATATCCGTTCAAGTTTCATCTCTACTCCTTTACTTATCAAAACCATTGAATCATGGTAATAGCTTCCACCGTCGCCAATGTAACGAAATCCTTTGAAATCTTTACTTGTTGTCATGTTCCATTCTGCAAAGTAATATGAAGGCAAGTTCCCGGTGAAGTGATTGTTGGCTATGTCAATGATTTGCAGATTGGGATACCCAAAAGAATGACGAGGACGGTATAAGAGTCCTTTGAATCTATTATTGCGGAGGACCATAACTTTTAGTTTAGGCAAAGAACTCAACCAGAATGGAAAAGCGTCGTCGATTTTGTTACTTCCCACATTGAGCACTTCTAGGACCGGACAGTCCTTCAAAGACCTTGGAAGTGTCCCCACAAATCCGTTGTGACTGAGGTCAAGTGAAGTTAACTCGGTAGCATTGGTAAATATTTCTGGAATATTTCCGCTGAGTTGATTGTAACGGAGGTTAAGCACAGAAAGGTATTCATTCAGATTCCTTAAACACCTAGGAATTGAGCCGGTGAAGTTGTTGTTGGATAAATCAAGGACGTTTAGAAACCTATGCCTACATATGGATCGAGGAATCTTTCCTGTAAAGTTGTTCTTGCTGACAAGCATGGCTTCCGTAGTGACTGGCGGGATTACTAACGGTCCTTGGAACGCGTTTGAACTCAGATCTAGCATAAGTATCTCCTGTACTGGGACATCATTTGAGGATCGTTCGAGCCTAGTAAAAGAGTTGCTGGAAAGATTTAGGTTCATCAACCTTGGGAGTTTCCAAATCCATTTTGGTACTCGACCTTTGATATTGTTGTTGGAGAGGTCTAAGTCAGACAAATGTTGTAGGTTTTGTACGAACTCTGGAAACTCCGTGATACCACAGCCCGACAATTGCAACCGATCCAAGTGTGGTGGTAGACTGGAATTTGAGCCCATCTTTGAAGTTGAGACGTGCTGGCCCGATAGATCCAGTTTAGATAGGGACTTGAGATGTGAGAAGAGGATACTCAGATCAACAGTACCGGTGGTGTTCAGATAGCTTAGATCCAGATCCATGAGCTCCTTGAGTTGCGAGAAGATACCAAAATCCACTGACATCCCCGTGTTGAAATAGGAGAGATCAAGTTCCCTAACTCTGACCAGTTTTGATATGGATATTGGGATTGGTCCTCTGAAATGATTATGGCCAAGCAATAACCTTTCTAGTCTAGAGGGTGAAGAGCTATTCCCAAATTCTAAAACATGAGTGAGTTCATTGTCTTTCAAATCAATAAGAGTCAGAGAAGGAATGTTGAAGAGGGCAGAAGAGAGAGTTCCGGTGAAAGTGTTGTGACTTGCCTCAAAAGTCTTCAAATTGGAAAGAACACTTATGTTTGGAGGAAGTGTACCTTTGAAATGATTGTCGGTAAGTGATAAAAATTTCAACCTCGTAAGATTGAGTGGTGGAAGGGGAAAATTACCACCAATCATATTGGAATCTAAACGCAAGCTAGTCAGTTGCTTAAGATTGACAAACGAAGATGGAATTTGGCCATCAAGTCTATTGGAGGAAAGGTCGAGATGAGTGAGATGAAAAAGGTTTCCAATAGAAGAAGGGATCTGCCCACTGAAAAAATTATTTGAAAGTTCGAGAACCAATAGTTTAGAAAGGTTACCAAGTGAAGATGGAATTTTTCCAGAGAAAGCGCTACTCTCAAGTCTCAAATCATTTAGATGTTTGAGGTTGTTGATGGAGTCAGGTAAGTTACCTGAAAAGGATGTGAAAGAGAGGTCCAACAAGACAAGAGAGTTGTTTCCATCAAACTCTGGAAGAGAGCCTTCCATACCTTGATTGTTGTACAAGTTAATGGATTGTATAGTAGGAATCAAAAGAAGATTGCTTGGAAATTTACCAAAAAAGTTGCAGTTATCAAGTGAGAGTGATTTGAGAGAGGATAGGTTTGAGATATTTTGGGGAATTTCTGAAGAAATGTCAACAAGACCTAAGTTAAGTTCATGGAGGTTTGTCAAATTCTGGACAAGTTTGTTAAGAAATGACTCTTCCGATGATAAAGAATTGTAAGAAAGATCAAGAGACATCAACTTGGTCAAATGAAGAAGCTCTGTCGGAATCTGACCGGACAACCAAGAGTTAGAGAGATTGAGTCGTCTTAACTCAAAAAGTATACCGAACTGAGTCGGTATCACAGAAGAGCTAAAATCGTTGTAAGCAAGATTGATGACACGAAGCTTTTGCAGCTTAAAAAGACTGCTTTCGGAACTCAGTTGTCCCTGAAAGCAGCTGCAACTAAGATCTAGCTCGATCACTTCGCCAGACGTGGCCTCACATGTGATACCATCCCAATAACAGCAGTCACTCTGGATAGCCCATGACTCGGTTCTTGGATAAGAAGTAGAAAAATTACACGAGCTGGTAAATTCGCTCTTGAATTTCAGAAGGGCATTCCTCTGCTCAGGAGGACACAGTAACTGCCGTTTAGAAGAGGCAAACGTGTTTAGAAAAATTAAAACGAAGACAAGAAAACAGATTAAACAAGGAAGAAAGCCCATTCTCTGTATAGTTTTGAAGGCAAAGTATTCAAGTAAATAATCTAGTGTAGTGTATATATAACTTATACACGTAAGTGCTTTCGTGTTGCCGTGGATAAAACGTTTATTACTTCCCACGAAATTGTCTTTCTCTACCGACATAGTTTTTTTTCTTCCACTTGTTGTTTTTCTATTTACAAGAAAGTTTGTAAAGTCAATGAAACGAAAAGTCCATCCTATTAAATTCTAACCCAAAACAAACGTGAGCACTGTCTATAATTGGAAAAAAGACAGCAGTCAGCACTCTTGATCAGAAGGATTGAATATCTAACCTAAACTATTTAAAACAATGGTGGAAACCGAAAATATTGGCAAAGTGGGTCACTTTCGAGTTTATAATTCGGGCTTTGGGCCGCGCGGAGTTTTATTTCGGCAAATGGGTCGCGTGTATTTGTGACCCTATGCGACTTGAGAGCAAAAGACGAAACGATCCTTGCTCCAGCTGCAGAATATCGGAGATGCCGCAGCTCTCTCGCACGTGAGAATTTCGGCGACTTTCCCGGTTCCCGAAAAACCCGGGTCATTAACTTCGTCGTCTTACCTGCACTGGGCGGTAAACGACCTTCTGGTAAATTCATTTACTGTGAAAGTCTGAGAGGACTATTCGTCTTTCGACCTAGATCCACCAGTGTTCCCTAGCCTGTCGCAGCCATTGGAGAATCTTCCCCGGCGATAATTAGACCCCAGACGACGCCTGCAGTGATGAAGAAGTCCAAGCTAAGTCAGACAACCGTTCGTCGTCGGGCCAGATCCTCTGGCGAGGAGCTCCCGGAGCGCCCTCCTGCGAAACAGCAACGCTATCCGGGTATGTGTTTCGTCCACCTCTGTTCATGTGGATTCCGTCTTTGCATGTCATCGGACAGATTCTTTAGTAATGATTAGTCGACACCGTTTTGTGTTCGAAGCAATTTATTTGAGTTATCGAAGCCATTTATTTGAGTTATCCATTTTTCTTCTATTTGTAGATTCTGGATCTGAGGACGGCCCCGGTGGTGGTGATTCCTCAGGGGGACAATTCTCTGATGGGGTGCCCTCATCTGTGTTGCCCCGTAGACTGTTCGCATATGGTGCGTACCCGACAAAGTTGCGAGTAAACATCTACTCAAAATCACACGTCATCGGTTCTGTTGCTGCTGCTCTAAAGGGGACGGATGCGATGGACACTTTGATGGCTTCCCAGTTTCGAGGGCTGTTTCATCTTCCCGTTTTACGCTGCCATAACTCTACGAAGCTCATCGGCTGCCTCCTCAGCCGACAGCTCGTTACGGCTCACAGACACGAGTTCTGGTTCACCTTCGGGCCCGATCCACTACGTTTCTCGCTGGATGAATTCCGAGATGTTACAGGTTTGAACTGCGGAGCTTTCGATGTTCAGGATTCGGAAGCATCTGAATCTGTTCCTCCGACGATGTGGAACTCTTTGATACGGCTGTCGGTTAGTTAACAGTCCTGAGTGTACTGCGCATGTTGGGAAATGAATATCTAGCTGTGGAGAAACGGCTCCCTTTGGCTTTGATCGCGTTGGTTGATGGTGTTCTCTGCCCCAGTAACAAAGATCTTAAACTAACGCCCAGGTACGTTGAGATGCTGTCAGACGTTGAGAGCTTTTTAGCGTATCCGTGGGGTCGAGAGTCGTTCTCGACGACCGTCCCGCGTTTCCTGCCTCCCCTTGTTGTCGCACCAGGTGAGAACCCACTGCAAGTGATGCGTGATCGGCTATCGCAAAAGACAACAGTTTGCTATGGGTTTCCACTTGCTCTGCAGTTGTTCGTATTTGATGTTGTGCCTCTGCTCATGGAGAAAATTCCTGACGCAGGGAACACCGCCACTTTCATTGATTCCCCCGGAGCTTGCTCTTCGCCGTCCACTATTCTCACAGTCAACGAAATAGTTGCTGTCGAGGAAGACCCAGACTTAAGTTAGTTTTCCCTTTGTTTTTAATACAGCGGATGCAAAAATACAGTGAAGTTAAACGGTTACGGCTTTTGTGGTTAACGTGTCTTCCATTGCTTTTTGCCTGGCTGCAGCTCTCTGTCCACTTCACCGTGATTTCTGATGAGGAACGGCTGCTGTTGGTGGACCAGAATGAAGATAGGCAAGTTACTTCTTTGGTGCAGAAGTTGCTTTGTGGGGAAACATTCAAACCTGAGGACTTTCCAGGTGGTGACCAGTCGTTTTCCCCCAAGTTTAAGGTTCCAGACGCTGCCCAGGGGGAGGGAGCTTGTCCCACTCCCGTTCGCCAGATAAATTTGCGACCGCGTAATACAGCGCCCATTGAAGTTGAAGATATTTCTTCTTCTGGAAACAGCGGAGAAGAGAATCGTCAATGCTCAGAGAGGTGTACGCATGAAAATTTAAAACATTGGATATCCCAGCGGTTTGAGGGGATGGAGAACAATATTGAAGAGTTGCGGACACTGATTTGCAAGAGTTTGGGTCTGCCCGAGGGGAGCAAACGCAACGCTAGGAAGAGGAAAGCGATGGATGATCCGCAGGTGCGACGCACTCCGTCTCCTGATGATAGTATTGTGGGTGAAACCGAGGGGCGAAACAGGAAGGGGAAAAAAAGGAAAACGGTTGGCACTCGGCATGTTGGGAAAAAAACGTTGCCTCGGCGTCGATCTGGAGGTGGAAAGGAGGTGACAAAGGTTGTACGCCGAAGTTATTTTTTCGCATAATATACAAATTCGTGGTCATTTACTGTCCTGACACCTTTGCCGTTTTCCAGGAAGTGAGCAGGAAGAACCCACCCTCATCAGAGAGAGAAAGTGGTCACCAGAATGATGATGATCATGCAAAAGAAAACGAGTCTGACAATGCACGTTTTCTACCATCCGGCGGAAACAAAGGTGATCAGGTAATGTGATAGATAGTTTTATTGTTGTGTTATTGCTTAGAGTTCTAACCCAACGCTGGGGGGGATGGTCAGCAGCAAGAAACACAATCGAATGCCCTCGTCCTGTTTGGAGATGTATTAGATGTTGAGCCTGAGTCCTATATGTTACCAGCAGAGGTTCGTTTGCATCTTAATTAGTTGTGTAGTGTTTGGCTAAGTAGTGGTAATAACAATAGTTGTGAATATTTACGGATTCCTTCTACCTTCCAGCATGCAGTAACCTCCCCGGGGGCTTGGCAGAAAAGAAACCCAACGTACCGGTATGAGCAAGGCTCCCCAATCGCATGGGAGAAAACAAAGCCGAACTGTTACAGTTCGGTTGGTAGTGTACGCTCCTTTCATCCTTCATGGGATGGAAACCCCTCCTCGAAATCTAAGGTTGCATCCACCGGAATTGAAACGTGTCCGCTACTGATTATATCATAGACAGTAGTTATATCTGTCACATTAAGTTTGGTCTGTTATTGTTGTACATTACTTGAAGAGCGTTATTAACGGATCTGATGCAGGAAAGAAGTGCTCCAGAAGGTGGGGAGGGCCATCAAAAATTGGTAGGTGCTCTACCGGTGGGCTATGAGTCCGGTCAAACATCAAATCAGAATGATGGAGAGGGGCTTGAACAAGTCTCTGCTCCTATGGGGTTTGTTGAGGCACTTGTGAAGGAGATCAACTCTGAAATCCCTGGGCGGACGAGGTAGTTATATCTTAGGCAATGGTTTAGGTCTGTTGTTGTTCGACAATTCTCAATTACCGCGTAATTAACTGATTTGAAATTGCAGGAAATAAGGGCAACGAGGGGTGGGGAGGGTGCACAGCCAAAAGAAAACGAGTCGGTAGCTGCCCGCATGACACCAACGGCCGGGATTGACTTTGCGCAGGTGATGTGCATTTTATTATTGGTGTACACATTCACATTTTATTTTGGGTGTACACCTGTTGACATAGGTTACTGACTCCATCTAGAAAACGGGTGCCGACAACGGTGGTGAGTCCGGTCAAACATCAAATCAGAATGATGGAGAGAGGCTTGAACAAGTCTCTGCTCCTATGGGGTTTGTTGAGGCACTTGTGAAGGAGATCAACTCTGAAATCCCGGGGGCGGACGAGGTAGTTATATCTTAGGCAATGGTTTAGGTCTGTTGTTGTTCGACAATTCTCAGAGAGCGTAATTAACTGATTTGAAATTTCAGGAAATAAGGGCAACGAGGGGTGGGGAGGGTGCACAGCCAAAAGAAAACAAGTCTGTGGCTGCCCGCATGACACCAACGGCGGGGATTGGCTTTGCGCAGGTCGTGTGCATTTTATTATTGGTGTACACATGTACATTTTATTTTTGGTGTACACCTGTTGACATAGGTTACTGACTCCATCTAGAAAACGGGTGGCGACAACGATGGTGAGTTCGTTGAGGAGGATCCTGACGGTGGTGAAGAAGCGAGGACGGCAGACAAACAGCCCCAATCTGTTGACTCCGTTGAAACATCTAATATGGAGTTTCCAAAGCCTGTGGAGGCGGTTGGAAAAGTTGCTCCTCCCAAGGTGGGTGGTGAGGCAAGTGTTAAGGAGATCAACGCTGAATTACAGGGGACGGGGCAGTTGTAAAGATGACATGTCCACTGATAGCCAGATACAAGAGAACCCACATGATCTGTGTGGTGAAACGGATGCGGACTCTGAAGATGTGGGAAGTGGTGGTAAACGGCATCACATGAGATCCAGCAAGATTTCTGGAGTGTACACGCCTGACCAAAGGGTGAAAAAGTTGTTTAAGAGCGAGGAGAAGGTTGAGTATAAGCCCATTGCCAAAACGAATCGAACACAGTTTAAGAAGTTTGCCAAAATTTTGAGGGAAAACCCCGAGCAGTAAGTTTCTAACTCTTTTTAAGGTTATATACATACACTCGTGCATAAGTTCCTGATTGTTGGTTAAATTTGCAGGATGTGGGATATCGCTACCGGTCACTCTGTGTGTAATCACTTCTTCCTTGAAATTGCTGAACCGGGGAAATGGATGTCTGACGAGGTACTATTAAGCTCTGCATCGTCGTCACATTATACCTTTGACAGTCACCTTATGTAACTAATATTTGTTACATATTTTTTTGGGACAGCACATGCATGTGATTATGAACATGTTGTGGAGGCGTCGCGGGATTTATCTACAGAAGGAGAGGATGGTGATCTTGGATCAGTACTTTATAAAAACCATTCAGTCAAACTGGAGTGCCTTTAGCGCAGACAATGATAAGCTGCAGTTCGAATGGGGGAAAAACGTAGCACAGTATGTGACAGGAAAGAGCAAGGGGCAGAAAATGAAGTTGGGACTTGGCCGCGATGTCGACACCGTGTACACCCCGATGAATTGGGGTGGAGATCACTGGGTTGGTCTCTGCATTAAGCTGACTGAAGGTCATGTGACGGTATTTGATTCCTATGTTCCTCATACTGAGATCGAGGTTGCGGAAGGACATATGTGTTCGGTTGTACAGTCGTTGCCTTATATATTAGAAAAATATGCGGGGCATAAATGCTATAAGGTGAAGGAAGGTCTTCGAATTTACTCTTGGAGCCGCGCAGAAGGCATTTATCACAACAAAAGGGGTGGCGACTGTGGGCCATGTGCTGCCAAGTTCATAGAGATGCATGCTGCCGGCTTAACGGAGGAAATGAGTCGGATTACCGACAAAGATGTTGACAGATTTCGAGAGCAGTATGCAATGGACTGCTATGAAGAATTCGTGGGCGATGCTAAAGTAAACAATGAGTAAACTTGAAGTTGTTTTCTTTGTCAGAATGTTGTTCGAACCCAATGGTACTTATGTTTGTGTGAACAAAATGGAACTTAATGGTATATTTATGGTGTGTTTGTGTGATTATGCGTTTATGATCATCGAGAAACAAAAATGTTTATCGGTATTGACTTTGGTATTTCTAGATATGTACACCTGAGTTAAAACGCTGCACACCAACTACATGTGTTGACTTTGGTAGACCTTGTAACCCTCGTACACCGTTGTTGTAATGTTGTTGTAACTACGTGAAGGTATACATCATTGAACAACATGATTGCGAATGTTATTGTGTTATAATTAGAACTATTTGTGATGTTTGATTGTATTATATAAAGTCACATCATTGAACAAAATTAACTACATGTATTGCCGGTGGTAGACCTTGTAACGTTTGGTGTACAATATAAAATGAAACGTTTTGTTTGGTCTTTAAAAATCGTACAGCATTGGCGTAATGATGCACACCAAATCTGACATTTCACATCAACCATATGTATTGATTTTCTTAGACCTTGTAACGGTTGTTGTATTATATTATGTAAAACGCATTTTTTGGTTTATAAATCGTCTACACCGTTGTTTTAATGTTGTACACCGAGTCTTATCTTTTCATGATAATTGTATGAGTAAAGAAACGATAAACCGATGTTGGAGTTTGTCTCCTAGCTTTGATGGTATACGTCACTTTCCAAAATAACAGCTAATGTTATACTCGACAACGGAATTAGAACAATGCTTAATGTGGTAAATGCATTACAACAAATAATAATTACTGCCAACTGTCGAAGGGCGGAAAACTCATGGCGCAACGAAAATCCCGGAGGAAAAGACCAACCTCTTTTATCCAGAAGCATCGGTTACACATGTCTTCAGTCTTGCTTAACTCCATCTGCCACAGATCCCAATCGAAATCCAACGTAGGTGCACAGGGGCAATTATAAAACAAAGGTCGATCTGTTGACATGAACATGAACTTCTTTGCTAAGAACCCCTCGTTAACGACCGGCACCCACGGGGCATCATCCATTCTAACAAGCCATCCAATTGTACCAACTGCTTCTCTAGTAAAACTAGCGAAGTATTCCTCATCATCCCAGTAGAGTTTGCGAGTCATTGCATAGGTATACAACGCTCGTTCGTATCCAGCATCCGCTGCTCTCTTCATCAAAGCAAGACCTTCTTCGTGGTGTTGTAGGGAGTAGAAATACTCAACACCCTTGATGTAAAGAGTACTTGGGTTTCCGACATCGTAGCATCTTCTCAACAACGTATCACGCAAGCCTGTCCACCAAGGGTATTTATACAGATCAAACGAAGAATAGACGTCAGGTGTGTCTGCCAGCGCACGCATTGACTTACAAGTAGATCTGAATCTATACAGAGCTTGAGTCTATACAGAGCTTGAAAGGAATTTTTTGCAACGCAGGAGACAATCAATTGTTGGATTTCTGAAGGGAGATCTAGAAAAGTCATCTCTACCATTATAGCCAGATTGTGTTTTCAGCGGTGTGCAAATGATGTCCAAAATTCAGTAATTATAGTGAGCGGACGGCGGCAAGCGAAGGGTTGTCTATTTACGATGGTCACGCCCGTTTAAGTTATTATATCGAGGAGACGCATTGAACCTATACCGAGATAAACGAAATAATGGATTTTTTATTGACCCTTTAAAAATGATTTGACAGTGTTAGGTTTCAAATGTAGGTGGGACAATAAATTCTCGTATTAACCTCACACGTTTTCTCTACAAACCTGTCTATTAAATTACTATAATCCCTCTCATACCAACCATAAAACATACCAGAAAAACACTCCAACAAGTGACCCCAACAGTATGGAAGCTCACGTACTCCCAAATCTTCCCAAGGAAATTGTGTGCAAAATCATTGAGCTTGTCGGAGAGGAATCATTTTACAATCTTGGCCCTTTTCTGCGGGCTGGAAAACGCGGTTACGCCCTCGCACACGAGCCCTCAGTCTTGAAGAAGTGCGATGTTAGTGAAATGGAGGACGGGTTCGTCACATGTCAAATACGCCAAGATTGTCAGTTCCGGGAGTTTCATCTCAAATGTGTCAGTGCTGGCAACAGAAAGGCAATCTACTATGAAGGTCTCCTTACAGCACCGAGCATAGGACTTAAGGAGAGTATTAAAATATTAGAACCAAATGTCCCAATGCATGGATTCTCAACCCTAGCTGTCGCCATATTCAATGTTTGTCTTGGCAACGACAAGGAAGCGAGCAAAGTGTTTCAGCTGTTCGCAGCATATCACCATGACCTTCGATCGGATGATACTTGTGAAATGGGAGAATCCATAGAGAACCAATTGAAAGCCTTTGGAGCGGAAGACCTGAACTGCAACAAATATGGGGAATCTTTCAAGTTCCCGGATGATGGCGTTATCAAGACACCCAGGTGCGTGTATGGCCATGATTACGCAGACAACTTAGAAGGTGATTGCAAAAACTGCAGGCTATTTTGGATTTGCGTCAACATTGCAAACATCCTTTAAATATTATTGACAGGGAAATCTCTCTGGTTTTCTCCTATGTCATTTATGTTTTAACATCTGCTGTTTCCTCCCAAATGTAGTTCCTCGATCCCAATACTACATATAATTTCTGTTGGAACAATACCTTTGCAAATTTAAAAAACTAATTCATAACTAATTCATAGGTTATAACACGTTTACAGCAGATGTTGAGATACCAAAATACAAGCTTGCAGGACAAATTAAACATCTCTTCACATATTTAGAAACCCGTTAATGATGTCTTCCTCTATTTCTGCATTTTTGCCCAAATCACTCTGGAGGTGCGAGATGGTCTTCTTCAATTCCATGATAGTCCGCTTTTGTTCAGAAATTTCGTCTCTAGCTTCAATCAGAGCTTGCTTTTGCCATCCGAAAGGTTCTTCCTCATCGATCCATTGGAAGAACCCACAATCAAGTGGACTCTACAAGATAAACGAAATGAAAACCCCTTCGATAAATAACAACACAATACTACTATTCTACCTTCCAGCGTTCACACCCGTAGAACCTCCGACCAGGATTTTTGTCTGTCCAAGATTTACATTTCTTCGCCGACAACGCACAGAAACAACGCACATCGGTTTCATTACCCTTTCCCTTTCCCTTATAGCTCGATCTGCCACCGAATTCCATATCTCTTCCCAGTTGGAGAACAATAATGAACACCAAAAAAGGACTGAAATCGAATTGGAGAAAAGAATTTTGGGAAAAAATGTAAATGGGTCGGGTTTAGGGTTTGGACTGGGCCGGACTTTTGGGCAACCCGGACCGAAATTTGAATTTACTTTAATTTAAATTTTGAAACAAAGTGCACAGTAACAAGCACTTTCTCCAAGTTCGACCTAATAATATCCCCCTTTCTCCTTTCTCCAACTTCGACCTAATAACATCTCCCTTTCTCCTTTACCAGCAAAATTCCCTTGATGTCGACTTCCAGCAGCTCCGATGGTGCCTCGTATGTGGACATGCTTTACGCTATGAACGACTCCAACTTTGGAATCCCGGATCGTTGTCCTTGCGGAAGCGCAATTATCATTCAGATCTCTACAGAAGCGGCAGCCATTCCGAAGAAATACTTTGTATGCAAAGATTTCAAGGTGAGTTGCAATCTTTTATGTAATTGTTGGCTTTGCTTCCAAAGATTTAAAGGTAAGTTGTAATCCTATTCCCCAGAATGACGGGTTGTACAGAAAGCAAGAATGGACCACCGCTATCGAAGACGAAACCCGACGTTTGAAGAAAACAGTTGACGACCACGAATCCAGGATACGTAGCTTAGGTCGTGTTGAATATCGGATCGATCGAATTGACGAAGATGCCCAAAAAACCAACGGTGAGATTGCAAACCTTGGTTATCAGTTCCACGAGATGGAGAAAGTCTTGAAGAAAAACACTGAGGAGATTGCATTACTCAAGGAAATTATTGAGAAACTTTAATATAATATATTGTTGCATCTATTTTGTAGTATCTATTCCGGCAGACATATGGTGTGCAACTTTTATATATGGTGTGCAAGTTTTTTATTGACGTAATTGTATCCAACGTTTCAATTGACATAATAGTATCCTACATTTCAATTGACAAAATAGTATTCTCTTCGAAAGATTAGAAATATTTGTTGGTGTGCAACAATTTAACAACGGTGTACGTAGGATAGAGTAGTGTGCATGAAGATTACCACCATCCAACAAGTCTTAACGCCACGTTTCAAAGTTTGGATGACCGGTGGATGCCTTGAAGTCGCGTAGAAAAAGACCAACCTCTTTTATCCAGAAGCACCGGTTACACATGTCTTCAGCCTTCCTATTGTCGATGTCCCATAATGCCCAATGTCCCTCCAACAGAGGAGAACAAGGACAGCTGTAAAATATCGGTGCGACTGTTGATATAAAGACGTGCCTCCTTATGTGGAAGTAGTCGTTATGGTCCCAATTCCACAATCCAGCCGAGGATCTTACCAGCAGTCCGATCTTAGCGACGTAGTCTCTTGAAAATCCCCTGAAGTGGTCGCCATCATCATCCCATAATTTGCTTGTCATGGCGTAGGTATACGAGGCTCGCTCGAATCCAGCATCGGCTGCTCTCTTCATCAAATCAAGACCCTCAACGTACATATTTCGCCTGTAAAAATACTCAACGCCCTTGATGTAAAGTGTACTTGGGTTTCCCTGGGCATAGCATCTTCTCAATAGGTAACGGAGCCTAAACCCGTTAAGTCTCCACGGGTATTTAAACAAATCGAACGAAGCGTAAACGTCTTCATCGTCTGCCAACGAACGCATAGCCTTGCAAGTAGCGCGGAGTCTGAAAAGATCTTCGAAGGAGTTATGTGCCACGAGTTTAACGACTAACCCCTGGACCTCAGGGGGGAGGCTGAGTATAGGGAATTGATCCATTTTTAGGAGATTTCAGTTTATACGTCACGACAAGAATGTGTCACCGGTTCCAAAAATCGAATAGGGTCAACCCAATTTATAAGCGAGGTTTGCATAACAAACAGAGATGAAATGATGTGACTAGCGAAGGAGTATCATAGGGACGAAACGAAATGATGCAAGATAAAAATACTTAACCGTTTAACGGGTATGAGGACAGTTAACCGTTTAACGGGTATGACAATTGTTTACACCAACTTTCGTTCTTCGATACCACTTACATTGGGCCGAATGATGCATCGGTCTTACAACAGAAAAGTACAGATACATTATTATGGACTAAAACTGTGTTCCGTTTGACTTTCGTATTAAATTCTATCCATGTATACCACGTACTATAAATAACTAAACGTGTACAACTTATTCTAAAGGGTGTACAACTCATTGTGTAGCTAAATTGCAGACACTATGTTTTTTTGTTTATATATTATATTTATTCCAGTATATGGTTAATTTTGATAGAGGTACGTTATGATCGGATATTGGCGGCAGGTGTACGGGTTTATGATTGAAATCTATGCAGGTATACCCATCTCGGTAATATGCTTAATTATGATTGATTTTAAAATCTTTAGTTAATTATGTTTTCTTATAAAATCTATGCAGGCATACCCATCTCGGTAATATGTAATACATAAATTTAGTTCATATTATCATAGGTGTACATTTTTTTGTTGTTAAAGTGTAGAACATATTGTAGCACACATATAAATCTAATATATAAATTAAGTTGATATAAATCTAATACATATAAATTTATTGCCATATTTCTGATCACTTGGATTCTCGACTTGACTCGGACTCGCTCCTGTGATGTTCCTCAAGGTACTCCTTATAGTCTTCAAGATCAACCTTACTATCGGATTCCTCATCGCTCCCTCCGACCCCCTGCGGAACAGACCCGTCACTGTCGTTAAAAGCATCATTGTCATCCGCCTGGCCGGGATCTTCTTCCTCTCCGTCTAAGTTCTGAAGGAAATCTTCTCCGGTTCGGGCTTTCTTCTTCGTCCGGTTCCCCGATTCGTCAGATTCGGTTGTAGAGAAATCAGTATCACCCGACGTCTCACATTCTCCGCTTCGGGATTTCTCTTTCGACCGGTTCCCTGATTCATCAGATTCATCACCCTCTTCAACATCTAAAGCTGCCTGCATTATGTCGTCAATGGTTGAGAACACGTGAACCCCAAGCTCTGCCCGTATCTCCTCGCGTAAACCATCTCGATACATCATTACCAAGGTCTCCTGTTGGTGTATTTCAAGGAGTCCGGATTTTAGGAACAATGTATTGTATTCTCTAACTGTAGAATCTCCTTGCTTCATTTTAAGGTTGTGTGTTCATAAACAACTGAACCATTCGTTCTATTTATATGTTTGTGGGAAATAAGTTAAACATAGTTAGGCACCGTTTCGTGTTATACAACCGTTGTATATTGGATCCCACATACATTACAAATCACCCACCGTAAATGACACAATTGTTCCGGTAAACGACCCCACATACATTACAAAAGATATTATATAACATTACATCAAATTGAAGATAAGATTCGATCAGCGACCCCTCATCAGTAAATTCTTAAGCTCTTGGATATCCTTACGCGTTTCCTCAACCTCAAATTGCAGCCTACGGTGGAGCGAGACCTCCTCGCGAAATTTACTTTTCATCACATCAACCTCTTCCTCGATTGCGTCATGGCAGGCACGTCGGATGTGCAAACTATCGTCCTAGAAAGAAAATAATATTTATGTGATTGATTACCATTTAATAATTTCGAACTATTGATTAACGTAACAACCATTCTAACCTCAAAAACTTTGCATACATAGTAGTTTCTTCCTCTCTCGTCAGTTTCGACCGTTATAGTACCACCGCACGTACATTTCTTAGGAATGCAGCAGTTGGCATACATGCAAGGAAAGAGCCAGTCAGCATCCCGTTTCTGTTGCTTCATCTCCGCATAGTAAGGATCTGCCATATCCGTCATTTTACCAATCGGTCATTTAGTTTGTGGATATTTAAAATATTTTGAGAAAGTTGCGAGTAGAGTGCGAGGGAGGCACAGCTCCTTAAATAGGAATTAATTCTAACCATTATAATCTGTTCCAACCCGTATACAACGGCTATATTCGTTTAAAATGACTAACAACGGCTATATTGACAAGTATATTGACTTTTACAATTTAGTTACAACGCAATCTTTCCAATGAAAATACATTTAATCATTATATACTCTAAAAATCTTACTTTCCATTTATCATTGTGCACCGGTGCTTTAATCAACCCCGGTTGCTGAATTAAGTTTTGGGCCTAACTTAATTTGGGAGTTAAACACGTATGGCCCAAAGATTATGTTTTCGTTGCGTTGGTGGTCCCTTCATCCACCTTTTTCATTAATGAGGAAGACAGACCGACTTGACGGGTGCGCTGCTCGAAATCCACTATATCCTCTCGGAAACTGTATTTGTTTCTCCTTCCTACTCATCTTCTAGATCCAATTTGAGAAAAAAAATTGAAACCCTAAAAATGTCGACTTCGTTATCTGCCTCCACCCATCGCAGCCGTCGTGAATAGAGCACCACAAGTTCAGATTACCGCTCAAGTTCCTCACCTGAGCCGGCCGAGGAAGAACCTCGTTTCATGACATTTGAAGCGCGGCTACAAGCCAGTCGGATGTTCTTTATCGCCGGCCCACCCATGCCAAACCCATGGTCTAATCGTCATTTAACTGAAGTAAGCTTCCGTAAGTATCAACAACTTTGCTTACGAGGGTTTTTAGTCCAGGGGATGTTAGTGTTAGATGATCCGGGATTTCCTGAGGCTCGCTCAGTAGTATAAAATGTTGGGTGGATGTACATTGTTTTGCATGTGCGGCCTTTCTGTCCAAGGGTGGATAGAGAATGCATCTCTAACCTATACGGTTCGGACGCGGGCGTTTATATCAGGGGATGCCGTTTCGATTTCGACCCCGTTGTGATTAATCAACTATTTATGACTCCAATTGTGGAACAACCTCACACATGGGAGGATGGTGATCTGTCGCAGGCAATTGCGTTCCTAACCGGTGGTCGCTGTACTCACTGGGAGCCTTTCTCCCTAACACAGCTCCTCCCACAGTATCTTTGCCTCTACAAACTGTGTGAGTTAAACTGGCTACCTGGATTCCATGTAGATGCAATGCTAAAAAAGCGTCTTCGTTTTCTCTTTGCGTTTGTTAGAGAAAAGCCGATAGACTTTGGTCGACTGGCTTATGACCAGATCATCGAAATGTCTCGTCAGTCTGATGCGGACAAGAAAATTGTTCTCCCCAACTTGATCTACCAGACTCTCAATCTTCAAAGGGACATTTTGGCTCTTCCAGGTGATGAACTGATATTAAGAGTTTTCAAGGCTCCTAAGACAAATGATGTAGCATAAAAGATTGCCGAACCAGTTCTGAGGGATATCAAAGCACTGAGAATGCAAGTACTCACTTAATCTAAGTGCAACCAATGATTTAGATGGGTTTTAAACTACTACTAATACTAGAAGACAATAACATAATGATACTCTTTTGACTAAGGGAAAAGAGAACTCATGGGCATAGGGATTAGACCTTGGGTGATCAAGTATCGAACTAAGGATGGCAAATGATCAATCAAACTATCAACCTTAAGCCTAGACACAATTCTAAGCAAACTCTATGTCTAGATGAATGCTCATTTGCTAACATATCTCAAACATCAAATGTCTCTGGTTGAATAATATGAAAGCAATCATTACTAACAAGTCTATTAGCTATCTTAGCATCTTTAACAACAAATGTCTTTGGCAAAGTATACTAAAAGCCTAGGAGAGTTGTCTCAGGCATTTCATCAAACACCTTTTGGGTGGAAAATGTCTATTGATCAACTTTTGAGTGGCCAACTCAGAAGATGCATTATGAATACTCTACTAGCAAGGAACAAGAATGATCTACACTAAAACATCCTAGAACTAACCTAATCACCCTTAATCTCCCAAACCCATGAATTCAAAAGGTGATTACTCACTAATCTCCATGATTCCTCTTAAACCCATATTGGATTTCAGACTAATCATGTAGAGAAATAGATAAGAAATCAACAATAACACAAGAACATAACAATCAAAATCCAAGAGATGAACTTCTCAAGAGAGTTTTTGTGTATTTCTCAATAGATCAAAAGATAATCTGTCTGGTGGCTACAAAAGGTGTTTAAAACATAGGTTTTTCCAAGTGCAAAACGTCCAAAATAAATTGCAAAAAGGTCCTTGGGAAATCATGATTTTTGGCAGCAAAGTAACGCGGAGCGACTTGCAGGTGTCGCTCCGGAAAGTCGCTCCAAGGCCGATTTTTGGTGTCTCCGGGTGAGAGGTCGCGAGCGACTTTAGTGTGTCGCTCCATCGGGTCGCTCTGGATCGGGAGCGACCTTGGTAGGTCGCTCTGAGAGGTCGCTCCAGGGTCATCTAAGACGGTTCGGAGTAACGAGAACGCGAGCGACTTCATGGCGTCGCTTTAGGAAGATCGCTCTGAGAGGTGGGACACAGCGACTTCGTGATGTCACTCCGGGAGGTCGCTCCCATGCTCTGCTCGTTTAATGATCACCTATTTCACCTCCTTTGAGCTCCAAATGCATCCAAATGTCCCCAAGAACTCCATGTGGCACTCCAGTACCTAATAGAGACTCATGTATGCAAAATGCAACCTAAACATGTCTAAATCCTAATCTCTATGATGAAAATGTTTATGAATGAATGGATAAAACAATGAAAATATGCAAGATATCAACTCCCCCAAACTTGTTCTTTTACTTGTCCACAAGTGAACTTTCTAGAACTCACAGGGAGAAAGGTTTGAAGATGGGAGCTCTTAGCCAAAAGAAACACAACTAGCACTCAATTCAACATCTAATCCAACATGAGCACACTCTCTTATTACACTCTAGCTTCTCTAGGCCTATCTCAACTCTTTTTGCCCTTACATTCATCATCAAGCATCCACACATTCAAATCAACCAACTCTCACATTCATTAAGCACAAAACATCAGGTGGATTCTTGCAAATGGTCAATTGGTCTAAATCATTTGGTTGGGTAGGGGAAGACTTTTATTTAAGAGAGTCAAGAGGTTCAAGATATATGATCTTTAAGGTGGTTTACTCTCGAAACAAGTAGCCTTGACATTGCACATAATATATCTAAGAAAGGGACCAACTCATGCATACAATGCTCAATCTCCATTGTTCTACCCTTTTCCCAAACATACAAATCACACAATCATTTCCCAATGTCAAAACCAACTCACACCTCTCACCAAAAGATCCTAAGAACATCAACTCTTTCTCTTTGAAATCTACAAGGGATTTTTCACAACCTCAAAACATTTCTTAGCTCCTAACAACTTTGCTAGGTCCCTTTTTTTTTTTTTTTTTTTTTTAAATATATATATATATTTTTTTTTTTTAATTTTTTTTTTTTTTTTTTTTAGATTGGGGCCAAGACTTTTCATAACTTGAGCTAGAGGTTTTTCTACCTATCCCAATAAGACAATTCACTTAAACACAAAGAGTCATTTCTTTTCCTTTTTCATTGCTCCCAAATCATAATCACAACACTCACCCCCCACCTATAGCTAGACAATAGAATGCCCAATCTAGCAAGAATGAAGATCAAGCATTGTCGTTCCCGATACTCTCAACATTATGCACATGTAAGACTTTCTGGAGAAGTCCTCACTCATCAAACAATGAAAGCTTAAAAGGAGGGAAGGGTTTCAGGAGTGGTCTACCACTAGAGTTTGTCAAAATAAGATTGGCATAAAGGATGTGACAACTCAAGTGTGTATAGCCATGACTCAGTACACAAGGGACCATGAGCAAGAAGCATTAAGTTCATTCAGTTCAAATAGGGTTTGTAGTTGGCTTCAAAGACTGAGTTTCAGCAATCAACAAGTTTCAGAAAGAGTTTTCAAGGATCGAAACATACAAGTCTTTTTGAGAGGTTCAAAAGCTACTCAGGTGCAACGTAGTGTTCTTTACAAGGCGTTTAAAATCATCGCTCCCAATACAAGTGAATGCAACCTATATGCTCTAGACTCTCCTAGAAATGCAAATGATGCTAACTAAATGAATTTTTTTTTTTTATATATGCAAATAGGTATGCAATGCATGACTCAATGAAACAACATCAAAGCAAACATGATCAAATACTTGGTACCTCCCCCAAACTTAAATGACACAGTCTCTGTGTTGTCAAGTAGAGAGAGATACCCAAAAGAGAAAGCTAATATGCAAAAATGAAATGGTATATACAAGGGAAAGTAGTGGGTTACCTTCTATGGAGAATGAGTAGAGGGAGATGCCCCCTCCTCGTCGTCCTCAGGTGGTAACTCTTCAAGGTGCTCATCAGTAAGAGTGCCCATCTCTTCAATGTAGAAGGCTTGCCCGAACACAGTTGGTTTCTTCATTTTCTCCTTGATGTCAAAGTGTAGAACATGCCCTTTACCCAAATGGAGATCAATCGTGCCCTCTTTCACCTTAACAATTTCTCCTGCTGTAGCTAAGAATGGCCTTCCAAGAATCAATGGGTCTTGAGCCTCCTCACCCATCTCAAGCACCACAAAATCTGTAGGTATCTCATATTTTCCAATCTTCACAGGTAGGTCCTCTAAGATGCCCACAGGGTACTTCACTGAACGATCAGCTAACACCAAGAGAGTTTACACTTCTTGTACTGAGTGAATCCAAGCTTCTTTGCAACAGACAAAGGCATCACGCTGACACTAGCTCCCAAATCGCAGAGACATTTCTCAAATATCATAGGTCCAAGAGCACAAGGTAGTGTGAAGCATCCTGGATCCTCTAACTTCTCTGGAACATCAAGCCTTTGGATGATGGCACTGCACTCATGGGTAAGAATCATCATGCTTTCCATTTCCTTTTTCTTTGCAGCTACAACATCTTTCAGGAACTTGTTGTATTGAGGAATCAACATGAAAGCATCGATGATGGGCATTGCAACCTGAGCTTCACTCATTTGCTTGTCAAACAAAGCCTTGTACTTCTCTAGCAGCTGCCTCTTGAATCTACCAGGGAATGGTAGTTTGGGTTCATAGGGAGGAGGAACAAAAGAATTCTCACTTGCTGGAGCAAGAACTTCACCATCTTTCACTGTTTTCTTCTCTTCCCCAACCTTTCCTTTACCCTTGGCTTCCACAATCTTCTCCAAGATTTCATCATTGATTTTCTCATCAACAATCACCACTTCATCATCTAAGTTGATGGCCACCTCCTCACCTACTTTCTCAGCATCCTTGGTGAGGGTTGTAGGAGGTAACTGCTTACCACTCCTGAGGGTGATAGCTTTGGCCTCCTTGGGGTTTTGGTCAGATTTTCCAGGTAGGGATCCTTGCTGGCGAGTCTGGTGAGTGTTCATGGAAGCAAACTGATTCTCTAAATTCTTGACTGTAGAAGCAAGATGTGAGAACTTGTTGTTGAGCTCATTGTAGCTCCCATCAATCTTGGAATGAAGGTTCTTCAACTCATAACCAACATGCTTCTCACTTCTAGTCTGAGACTCCAAGATTTGTTTCAGCAGGGTGTCAGTGCTGCTCTCTTGAGGAGCAGAGGAACCAGATGAGGGGTTTTGCGGAGGTTGATAGCTGCCTTGCTGGTTGTGTCGAGGCGGATAACCACTCTGTTGGTTGTTGGGATAGGATTTCTGTTGGTAGTTGTTGTACTGAAAGTTGGGCTCTTTTTTGTACCAGCTACCATTGTTGTTGATGAAACACAGCTCTTCCTGACCTTCCAAACCCTCAACCTCATGGACAACAGGTGGATCGTCCTGCTTGGAGTTACCAACAAACTTCAGCTGCTCTTGTGTGGCTTTATCAGCAAGGAGGATGTCTATCTTATCCTGTAGAGCTTTCAACTCCTTCCTCGTCTGCTTATCATCTGTTCGACTGCTTCTGTCGTGGTCTCCACTGTAGACTGCATCACTCTTTACCATGTTGTCAACCAGCTCCTCTGCATCTTCCTCAGTTCTCCCCAAGAAGAACCCATTGCTAGCTGTATCCAGTCTGGCCCTGTACTTAGGAAGAGCGCCACGGTAGAATGTGCTCAGCAAGCTCTCCTTAGAGAAACCATGGTGTGGGCATTGAGCTTGGTAGCCCTTGAATTTCTTCCAGGCTTCACTGAATCCTTCCAAGTTCTTCTGTTGGAAACTGGAGATCTCATTTCTCAGCTTAGTAGTTCTTGAGGATGAGAAGAATTTCTCCAAGAATGCTCTCTTGCAGTCATCCCAAGTGGTGATAGAATCGCTGGGTAGAGACTTCTCCCACTGACGTGCCTTATCCCCCAAAGAGAAAGGGAATAACTTCAGCTTTAAGGCATCCTCTGACACACCATTGGTTTTTGACAACCCACAGTAGCTGTCGAACCTGTCCAAGTGGTCAAATGGGTCCTCTAGAGCTAAGCCATGATACTTGTTGTTCTCGATCACGTTGAGGAGTCCTGACTTGACCTCAAAGTTGTTGGCTGCCACAGCCGGTGCTCGGATTCCTAGTCTATGACCAAGAATGTTGGGCCGGTCATAAGTACCAATGGGTCGAGCTGCCCGCGGTTGGTGTTCTGCCCCTTGCGGTGGATCTGCCATATCAATATCCAATCGCTGCAAGTGGGCTTGTTGTTCTTCTTCTCTTCTAGCTCGAACACACTCCCTCTCTAAAGCTCTGATGTCTGCTACTATTGGAACTAGGTTTGTTGGACCCCTGCTCCTCAAGTTCATACACCTGAAAGTTAAAGGTAGGTGAAGAAGAAGAATCAGTAACAAAAGAAAATAAAAATGACTTAGTCTCAAGAAAGTGACTAAATCTCAATGTTCAAATCTACTCAGAATTTGGCAACGGCGCCAATTTGATGTTAGGAGTTTTCAAGGCTCCTAAGACAAATGTTGTAGTATAGTGATTGTCGAACCAGTTCTGAGGGATATCAAAGCACTGAGAATGCAAGTACTCACTTAATCTAAGTGCAACCAATGATTTAGATGGGTTTTAAGCTATGACTAAAACTAGAAAGCAATAACAGAATGATACTTTCTTGACTAAGGGAAAAGAGAACTCATGGGCATATGGATTAGACCTTGGGTGATCAAGTATCGAACTAAGGATGGCAATTGATCAATCAAACTATCAACCTTAACCCTAGACACAATTCTAAGCAAACTCTATGTCTAGATGAATGCTCATTTGCTAACATATCTCAAACATCAAATGTCTCTGGTTGAATAATATGAAAGCAATCATTACTAACAAGTCTATTAGCTATCTTAGCATCTTTAACAACAAATGTCTTTGGCAAAGTATACTAAAAGCCTAGGAGAGTTGTCTCAGGCATTTCATCAAACACCTTTTGGGTGGAAAATGTCTATTGATCAACTTTTGAGTGGCCAACTCAGAAGATGCATTATGAATACTCTACTAGCAAGGAACAAGAATGATCTACACTAAAACATCTTAGAACTAACCTAATCACCCTTAATCTCCCAAACCCATGAATTCAAAAGGTGATTACTCACTAATCTCCATGATTCCTCTTAAACCCATATTGGATTTCAGATTAATCATGTAGAGAAATAGATAAGAAATCAACAATAACACAAGAACATAACAATCAAAATCCAAGAGATGAACTTCTCAAGAGAGTTTTTGTGTATTTCTCAATAGATCAAAAGATAATCTGCCTGGTGGCTACAAAAGGTGTTTAAAACATAGGTTTTTCCAAGTGCAAAACGTCCAAAATAAATTGCAAAAAGGTCCTCGGGAAATCATGATTTTCGGCAGCAAAGTAACGCGGAGCGACTTGCAGGTGTTGCTCCGGGAAGTCGCTCCAAGGCCGATTTTTGGTGTCTCCGGGTGAGAGGTCGCGAGCGACTTTGGTGTGTCGCTCCAACGGGTCGCTCTGGATCGGGAGCGACCTTGGTAGGTCGCTCTGAGAGGTCGCTCCAGGGTCATCTAAGACGGTTCGGAGTAACGAGAACGCGAGCGACTTCATGGCGTCGCTTTAGGAAGGTCGCTCTGAGAGGTGGGACACAGCGACTTCGTGATGTCGCTCCGGGAGGTCGCTCCCATGCTTGGCTCGTTTAATGATCACCTATTTCACCTCCTTTGAGCTCCAAATGCATCCAAATGTCCCCAAGAACTCCATGTGGCACTCCAGTACCTAATAGAGACTCATGTATGCAAAATGCAGCCTAAACATGTCTAAATCCTAATCTCTATGATGAAAATGTTTATGAATGAATGGATAAAACAATGCAAATATGCAAGATATCATGAACCCCTAATTGGTCAGCCGCAAAATGTTAGCGGACTCGAGGCGGATCTTTCACTACGTAGGGGGAGAAGAGGTCGTATCCATTCCGATGATTGATAACTATAATTACATGTAATAGCTTCGGTTTCTGTCTGCAGTTTTTTGACAAACTCTATGCTACTCCAAGTTCTGTTTTCGGCTAGTACACTTAGTACTTTTTTTCCCTCTGTGTTGTTACTTTATTCGGATATAATATCTACTTTTGTTATTAATGTTATGCATCTATTGATCAACTATAGGTGTACAACAAATATGTGCTACAACCATAATATATTTAGTACGAAAAGCCCGTACACCTCAACACTAGTTCCGTACACCGTATCCAAACAAACACAGGTTCATTGGTGATCTACAATAAAAATACATTCCAAAATGAGGTTGGTCGTTTTTATCAAAATACAGACTTTCTACATCCTCTATTCAGGGCTTAACTTCCTTGCAAGTGGTCTTCTTGTGACCTTCCTTAAAACAGTTTGAGCACTTGTTCGGCTTATATTTTTTGCTCCCCCCCCCCTGATGTAAACAATAAAGTTGGTATAATTGGAGAATTTACTATACATTACTGAAATTATTTTTCAAAGTCAACACCACAGTCTTACCGGTATCTCTCCTGCAGACAGTTTACGTTTGATTCCTGGTCTTCCCTTCGTTCGTTTGGTCGTTGGTGGATAAAGATCAACCGTTAGTATTCCGGCTGGCACTTCAACATCCTTTGGATCCGGAACCGGAAGTATGATACCCCTAACTGTTTCAGCCCATGTCTCTTTGAGATGGTGTTTGCAAACAAACATGGTGTACTGCATATTTCGGCAAGAAGCAGCAGCAATTGCATGTCGGCATGGCAAACCAAGCTTTTGGAATTCGAGGCAAGTGCAAGTTCGTTTATCCAGATCAACCGTGAAACCAAAATTAGTTGGCCTGTGCGTAACTTCGAATAACCAAGTCGAACATGGCATAACTAGAAGGCCCTTTGACAGCACCAGCTGTTCGACCAGTATCTTTGGAATATTATCTGGAACATTTCCCTTCATCTTACTGATCTCGGTGCGTCTGCTCACATACCATGTACACAGCTTCCGGCAAATAAACTCGAACAATGCCATTATAGGACTATCACGAGCGGGCAGAAGAGCATTATTCAAGGATTCAGCAGCGTTAGAAGTCATCACGTTAAATCTCTCCCCTTCGAAATGTGAACGTGTCCATAGCTTCTTCTCGATCTTCTCCAAATAATCCCAGCATCTCCAATCCGTCAGTTTAATAAGCTCCATTATCTCCTTAAACTCCAAAACTCTGAACGCATCCCCAGCTCTGCCAACCATTGCTTTCTGTTGCAGCCCCTTAAACTTATCATTAACGTTACGCTGGAGGTGTACGAGACAAATACCATGGTGTGCACGTGGGTACCATTTATCTTTCGCTGCGAAAATTGCTGCGCATCTATCTGATATTATACTTAAATCAGAACCATTCTCTACAATAGTAGATAACCTCTCGAAAAACCATGTCCAAGATTCTGTGTTCTCGCTTTCCACTACTGCGAAAGCAATCGGGAATACGCGGCTGTTAGCATCTTGTCCGCTGGCACTTAGCAAAACACCTTTGTACTTTCCAAACATGTGGGTGCCGTCCACCACTAGCACCTTCCTCAGGTACTTCCATCCATCGATGCATGCTTTCAGGGACATGAACGCATACTTAAACCTTGTTTTTTCTTCTTTGTCTTTTTCTGTTTTAATATCGGTGATTGTTCCATGATTTGCTAGCTTGAGTACATGGAAGTACTGTGGTAGCATCTTGTATGAATCCTCTTCTATTCCTTGCGCAGATGCAATCGCTAGTTCTTTCGCTTTCCAAGCTTTCCAGTATGAGCATGTATAGTTGAATTCCGTTCGCAACATTTCCGGAAGTTCCATAGCACGCGGCCCAGAGTAGAGCCTCTTGTATTTTGAACGCAATAGAGCTGCAAGCACTTTGGTTGTACCATGTTTTTTATACTTCCCTCTAACGTTGGCTACGCATACATGATTCAGAATTGCCTTTTTAACCAGATAAGTTGGAGAATCACCGAGTTGAACAGCCACTACTCTCCACTTGCATTCTTTTTCGTAGCATTTCGCCGTCAGTCGGCGTTTGCAATGCCTGAGCTTAAACGTGCACACCTTAGCAATTGCGTAGATAGCCAACGTCAACTTGCACTCCGCTTTGTGCTTGAACGTCCTTCCCACGTATATGTCAGAGTCCTCCTTGCTGAAGTCAATGTCAAGAGGGTTGCAGCTGCTTCCATCCATTTCATTATACACACCATCTACATCATTATATCCATACATATCTGGTACTTGTATGCATTTCATGAATGCTTCTCCACCCTGAACTTGTATAGTTGCGGTGACAGGAGGATCAACATCGTCCTCATCTTCGAGCTCACGGTTGTGCGTGTTATATTGTTTTGGGGGAGTTTCGAGACATATGTCACCACTTTCAACGGCCTCTGTTGCTTGATTGGGCGCACAACCAACGTCTGTAGGAGTACCACTCACATTATCTCCGGCTTTCGTCAATACTTCTTCACCCTGAAATGCGGCCGGCTGGGGAATAGGAGTGTCAACAACAGCATCATCATCATTATCTTCAGTCACCCGGGTGTGTTTGTTTTTAGATTGAGGGGGCGTCACAAGAACAACATCAACACCTACCTCGGTCTCTGTTACTTCTGTGTCCAATCTGGAGGGTGATCTAAGATCTCTTGCTAGATCGGTGATTTCCACAGAAGAATCGTTATTTTTGGATATATATCCACCTCCACGTGATCGTTGCTTCTTACCACACGCCGATTTTGCAGCCCCTGTGCCACCAGGACGCCGAATACCCTTCCCACCGGACTGTCCATCACTTCTTCCTTTGCCTGGACCTTCTACAAAATTGTCGTCGTCGTCCGTCACGCAATCGTTTCTACAATAATCATGCCAGCCATTGTAGTCGTAATCGATATCATCGCCTTCATCTTCTGCAGCAACATCTTCGTGAGCTCCTCCATTATTTCCATTCTCCACTGAGACCTGTTCAACACTTAGCGTTCTCGTATCTTCTATGAGACAGATTTGTTGAGGCAGATTATCTGGCGCCGTTTTTACTGCGCCTCCTTCTTCGACTTTGCCTTCCTTTATTCTCTCTATTATCCACTGCCAAGTCATCTCCACAAACAATCCCCTTTTCTTGCTCGCAATTCTCTGAATTAGCCCCACTCCTGTCGTCAAGAGTTTCTCCGCTTTTGTCTTGGTCCTTTGACGTCGCAACCATGCCGCCAGACTGAGAGTTGCGTTTATAGCATTCTTCGATTTGCTGAACTTCCATCAAAAAAGCAACATCTTCATCAGGAGGTCGAACGGGTGCATTCATTTGGACCCGTATTACTCGTTCCGACCTTAGAAATATCATTTCTCCTCCAACACTTTCGCTTAATGTTACGAAGAGATTGACGGATTTGTCTGCCCGGTGAAGCGCCTTGAAAATCCTGAAATCTTTGTCCGTTGCTATCTCGACGGGAGAAGCCAGTAGGCCCACCATTTCACTCTCTCCATCATTCAGCCAATACGACATCTCGACTAACACTTCCTTTCCCAAAAGCCCATACGCAGCTACAATACACGTTTTTAACTCCTCAGCACCTCTAATTCTGGAAGTATCGACGGCTCTACCCATTCTATCATTGTCTATCTTGAAATCCCAAGCTCCATTGTCAAACATTATCCACCTCCCAGCCATAACCACAATGCAAGAATTACACAGACTTACGGTCCAAGCATGAGCACCCGTTAGTGTCATTTGCCAAATAGAGGAAGCACACAATTGTAAAAACAAATACAGAAACTTAGAGCTCAAACTCTGTACCTTCGCCGGTGTTGGTCCTGATTTCCTTACTACCTGTGCCACCACTACTTGACCCGACGTTCCGACTACCGCTAATTATTTCCATCCTTTTCAGTTACGGTGGATAAGCATCGACGGCCTCAGAGGATGGGAATATCTTCTTATCGTAGGGTTGCTTCTTTTAGTTGTACACCAGTTCTTAGCTGCTTCTCACCATTACCCAGTTAGTGTTTTATAACATATTAGTTTAATTAATATTACCACAAATATCAGAAAACAGTGAACGGCGGGAAAATGAATGGTTAATATTACCTTTAACCTTTGCTACCGGTCACCCAAAAAAAAAAAAAAAAAAAAAATTCTCGAACTCACACGTGCGGAAACTTCTGGGCCGCTTGGGTCGCTAAGTCTTAGGGTCATTTCGTCTGGGTCACTTTCAAGAGTTTCATGGGTCACGGCCTAGAACATTACGGGTCATAAGGCCAAATTCGTCACCGGTTTATTTCTCTCCACCCTAGCGGCCCGTTTCGACAATTAAAACTTCCAGCGACCCACTTAGCCAATTAAAAAATTGAAGTGACCCTCTGTCACAAGCGACTTGGTGGAAACCTCTTCGATTGTTTAAAGATTAATTGATGTTTTTACATTGGTAAATCCCAACGAAACGGGTTTATCATCTTTTATTTTACGATCTTGTTAAAAGAAACATTCTTTGTACCCAACCTTTTTTATTAGTTTTTAATTAAATATATTCATCTATCTATATACTAAAATTTTAGAAGTGATATTGCTTATTTGTTACTTTTTCCATAATTTTAGGCTTAGTCAATAGTTTTTATAAATATTTTTTTATATATTTTAATATTTAAACATAATAATTACAATATTTTATCTATACAAAGATCTCGTATTATGTTATTTATTATTATATAAGGAAAAAATTCTTAGGTGAGTCAATGATTTTAATACATAAATAATTTTAATAATATTAGGGAATTTCCTTATTTGTCATATTTTCATAATTTTAGGTTCTATACTATTATTTAAGAAATGATATTGCTTATTTGTCGTTTTCTCCATAATTTTAGGCATAATCAATAGTTTTCATAAATATTTTATTTATATATTTTAACATTTAAACATGATAGTTACAATATTTCATCTATACAAAGATTTGATATTATGTTATTTATTATTATAAAAAAAATTCTTAGGTGAGTCAATGATTTTAATAAATAAATCTTTTTAATAATATTAGTTAGTTTGCTTATTTCCTAAACATTTTTAAAATTTTGGTAGATTTATTTCTTTAATGTAAAAATTATTTTAAAAATAAAATAATTCTTATATATATTGTGTTCTTATTTGGAAATAATATTTTTTATTATAAAAGCTAAAAATTAAGATAACATATTTATTATTAAATATTAATTAAGATAACATATTTATTATTAAATATTAATTAAGAAAAAATATTTGTATAAAGATATTTTTGAAAATAATTTTAATATTTAAATGTTTTTAAAAAATGAGAAAAAATGTGTAATTAAATACCAAACTATCTCAAATTCTCCAAAACAAATACAAACTTTTCATTAACCCAAATAAATCACAAACTTATAATTATTGAGCCATACTGAGTACAAGTTTTCTCAATTTAATTTATCATCTAACCTCCGTTTTATATTAACGGTTAATGATGTGGTGTCGTTTAAGAATAGAACAAAAACCTAAAGAATAAAAAACTATACTTCTAATCTACACGTACTCTTCTCTTCTTTCTCTGCTCATTGTAGAACCCTAACTCATCTCGTCTTTCTCTTTTCAATCATACTAAAACTCCATATCATCTCTTCTCCAAATCGTTATCATCTCTTCTTTTTCTTCTCCTTTGTTTAAAACTGTAAATCGTTTTTCACTAACATGGTGATAAGGAAAAAGCTTCCAGTACGTCGAGGCGGATGCAGAGAACCCGAACCTCAACCTGTTGCTGCAGGTGATGAAATAAGGCCGGCTGTATTTATAGGCTATGACAGAGATGAGTGTGAACCTGTACCCGGTGATTATTGCGAGGCTATTGTTGATGATCCTGGTGATGAGATCGAAGAATATGAGAATGAGGTTTCAGAAGAAGAAGGATGTGGCATACACACTGAAGAAGAAGCTTGTGAAGTTTTCTCATCCCACTTTGGAGATGTTGCAAGTAATGATGGAGACGAAAACGATGAGAGTGGAGATGATGATTGCTGGAATGAGGATAAAACGCCTGATCCTGTATCATCTGATGATGAGGAAGAAGATGCGCGAAGGGAAGCTTGTGAGGATGTAGGATATGCTACATCAAGCACTCACTTTCTGTCTATTGGCAGAGTGAAGGCTTTCACTAGCGCCTAACAGGTGGGTTCGGCTTCCTTTTATAGGAAGACATTTTCGTCTGCATCAGAGTTCAAGCAAGCTCTTCTTAGGTATTCTCTGAAAACAAGATATGATATCAAGCTATACATATCAACACAAATGAAGCTTGGCGCTGTTTGTTCTGACACTGAGTATGATTGTCCTTGGAGAGTGTATTGTTCATATGAGAAGAGGAACCATAAACTGCAGATAAAGGTTTATGTTAATGAACACGCTTGTATACGTTCTGGTTACTCTAAGATGTTGAAGCATTCATCAATTGCGCAGCTGTTTGCGGAAAGGTTGAGGGTGAATCCTAAGCTTACAGCTAAGGAAATTGGTGAAGAGATCAAGAGAACATACAACTTGATTGTTACTGAAGACCATTGTCAAAAATCTAAGACTAAAGTCACAAGAGAAAGAAGAGCAAGCCATGAAAAACACATTTCTCGAATCTGGGATTATGACGCATAGCTTCGAAAGACTAATCCGGGAACCATAACTGAGATAGTGACCATTCCTGGACAAACACCAAGAAGCAAGCAAAGGTTTGATCGTATCTACATTTGTTTTGAAGCACAACGTGCAGCTTGGAAGTCGACTTGTAGACCGATCATAGGACTAGATGGTGCATTTCTGAAATGGGATGTGAAAGGCCAACTGATTGCTGCTGTGGGAAGAGATGGAAATAACAGAATTGTGCCGATTGCGTTGGTAGTCGTAGAGATTGAAAATGACATTAATTGGGCATGGTTTGTGAATCACCTAAAAGTGGATTTACAACTCGGTGATGGGAATAACTTCGCATTCATATCCGATAAGCAAAAGGTAAAGATCTTGGCATACTTTGTTTGTTTTGGTAAACTCGTATCTTACATGTCTTTTTGTTTGAAAGGGTTTGGTGAAAAGCTGTTCACCTCGAACTTCCCAATGCAGAACATCGTATGTGTGCGAGACACATTCTAGGAAACTGGAAGAGAGACAGCCACGGCCCACAACTAGAGAGACTGTTCTGGAAAATAGCCCGTAGCTACACCTTAGGAGACTTTACAGAGCATATGAATGCATTGAAGAGCTACAATCAGCTAGCGCATCAAACTCTACAAGCCACCAATCCACATACATGATCTCGAGCTTACTTTAAGGTTGGTTCTTGTTGCAATGATAATTTGAACAACCTGAATGGATCTTTTAACAAAACCATTCGCGAGGCTAGGAGAAAACTATTACTTGACATGTTAGAAGATATTAGGCGACAATGAATGGTACGCACAGCAAAAAGGTTTATCATCGTTAATAGATTGAAGACTAGATACACAAAGAGGGCACACATTGCGATAGAAACTGCCATAGCTAAGTCTCAAGATTGTATTAGATACATGGCTACGGGTGATGTCTATGAAATTAACTATCATAACTGCTCGTATAGCGTTGATATGGGTCTGAAAACATGTGGTTGTGGGATGTGGCAATTGAATGGAATTCCTTGTAACCATGCTGCTTGTGTGATAACAGCAAAGAAACAGAGAGTAGATGACTATGTTTCTGATTATTACACTACCATAAGATGGAGAAAAACTTATGAGTGTAGTATTAGGCATGTAGAAGGGATAAACTTATGGCCTATGCTGAACATGTTACCAGTCTTGCCTCCACCAAATAGGTTAAGTAATAGAGGAAGACCAAGCACTTATTCCAGACGGAAAAGCGCAAATGAATCATCCTCTTCCTCTAGTAAAACCAAGTTAAGCCGTGAGAAGCGTGTCATGACATGCTCTAATTGTAGAGAAGAAAGGACATACCAAGCCGAGATGCTCAAAACCAAGTGTTCAACCTGAACCAAAACGTCCAAGGGGTCGGCCAAAGAATGATCAGGTGCACTTTTATTGTCTGTCTGATTTTATATCATATCGATTCTAGAAAATCTCAATTTTTTATGTGTTCTATTAGGGAGGATCACAAGGTGGATCACAAATTAGATCACAAGATTGATGGTCATGTGATGCATTTGTTGTTTCTTTTGTTGTTGTTTTTATCTGTTTTAAACTATCATGTGTTGCTTAGATATTCTTTTTTTCAAGAGATCGTTACTTATCTTGTCAAAGTTGGATTCCTTATGTTTTATGAAAACTATTCGTGTGTGCTTTTGTTACTGCCCTTTGTGATGGTCTTTCTTTGTATCAGTTGTAAGGTTGGCGTGCGTAACAACTTTTGAGTTTCTTATTTTCTTTTGCATCTTCTTCTTATTCTCAGAACATAATTGTTAAACATGAACAAAAACAAACCAGAAAGCTACTGTTAATGCATGTCTGTTTGTCATTACGAGAAAAATGACACTAAAATTAACAAAAACAGTTTACGCATGTCCAAAAATGACAGAAAAAGTTTGAAAAGAAAATAAAAGTCATTTCGCTCGTGCCGGGAAACACCACTTCTTGAGCTTCCTCATCCATCTCTTCTACTAGAGATTCCTTGGTGTCCACTTATCTTATGTAGTCCAAAGTCTCCTCAAAGTATGGTTTTCGGGTTGTGACCAGTAAAACCACTCGAACATATATAAAATCCTTACACTGTTGTAGGAAATAAAATTATAAACAAAAATGTATTTCATATCTAGCAATGTCCAATGAGAAAAGAAAGAAGAGATAATTAGTTTAGATGGAAGATTATTTGCAAAAAGAAAGAGAAGACAAAGAAGACATGGTTCTAAAATGGATTAAGAGTATCAATTTGGAATTTTTAGCTTTTTGGTCTATTCTCAAATGACGTCATATCAACAAACGGAATATTAGATGGAGATTTAACGACAAATTAAGTTGACCAAAGGTGTACCTAATATAACCCATTCAATATAAGTTTGTGATTTATTTGGGTTAATGAAACGTTTGTTTCTTTTTTAGAGAATTTGAGATAGTTTGGTATTTAAATACACATTTTCTCTTAAAAAAATTGACTCAGTAGTAAGCATTTATATTTTGATGAACTTTGTCACATATAATAATTTGATGTTTGATTTAAACTTTTCGGAGAACATATGAATTAATACGAGATAAACTAATAAATATTCGTAAAAAATTATGTATGAATATACGGATAAAATACTTTAGTTATAAAGTAATTATAGAAACAGTATTAAACAAGGGGAAGTTTCAAGTTTACCATATTGTTGGTACCATTATTCATGTTTACCTTCTTTAAAGGGGGCAATTTTTTTTCTCAAATGTCTTCTTCATTAAAGAGGCAAAAGACACTTCATTATAGATATATAAATGTAAATGATTAATTAAAAAAATATAAATAATAAAAATAAAAATTATTTAAATAATTATGTATATTTAGATCTCCATAAAACAAGGGTAGCAGAGTCTTTTGTTTTTCTAATGAAAAAAGTATTTGTGAAAATGTCTATTTAATGAAAGTAACCATGAATAATGCTACCAACAAAGTGGTAAACTTGAAATTTCCTCTAAAAAGATTAGGTCTCATCTTTTTAATAATTCTTTTATCAATTTTCTTTCAAATTATTTGATAAATCAAATAATTAACTAAAACATTCAAATAATTTATGAAACCTGGAGAATAATTATCTTATTTTTCAGGTTTAGATACTACAAAATAATTTCAATCAATATTAAGTCAATTAATTTATTTTTTTTGATAGCAAACAACATTCATAGACTCATATAGACTCTGTAAACCAAGGTGGTAACTCTGAATCCATGTGTACGACGAAAGACGCTTGTTGCCGAGCACTACGTGCCAAACTATTTGCCCTAGTGTTCTCCGTCCTAGGTACATGAACAATATCTGAGTTGCCGAAACTTCTTCTCAAAAGCTTAATATCTTCCAGGTAGCTTTCAAATGCTGGTCATTCCTCTGGTTCCGAAACCATCTTTACCAATTGAGAACAATCCGTTGCAAACGTAACCTGAAACTGTCTTAAATTTTTCATGCATTTCATTGCCCAAATCAATGCCTCCATCTCCGAATGGAGCGGTGAAAGACATGCTCTTACATTCCTTGCCCCTAGTAAACCATCACACCCTGGTAATGTACTGAGCCAACCTTGCCCTGAAAATAGATCATTATCTTTCCATGAACCATCAGTGAAGCACCATCTTCCTGTGGTTCCTAAGTTAGGCCTGACTTGTACTTCCTGAGCACACCTGTTGTTACTAACATGTGCCTCAGCCCAAAGTGTGGATTCTACTTCTGCTAGTCGAAGTATTTCCATGTGATCAATATCAAGATTACTGAATACTTTCTTATTCCGACCCTTCCAAATGTACCATAATATTCATGCAAAAAGATGGTCCATATTAGCAAAAAGAGAGCCAATAGGGAAAAAGTTCGGGTTTGATGGGATTTTAGATAGTGCCCAGACTTGACGCGCTGGGGAACATTCAAAAAACACATGGTTTATTGATTCATTTGTATCGCCACACCGTGCACAGCAAGTATCTCCTTGTATTCCTCTTGCCCTTAGATTTTTCGTTACCGCTATACAACCTGATATCAATTGCCATAAAAAATGCTTTAATTTTGGAGGACACTTCACTTTCCAACAAAAAGCTTTGAGTATATTAACATTGGGCCCATAGAATTCTGGTGGTTGTTCCTTGTCAGGATAAATCCTTTCCACTTGATACCCTGATTGTACCGTGTATTTCCCATTCTTGGTGAAATGCCATCCATTCCTATCCTCCATCCGATTTCTATTAAATGGTATACTTTCAATTATTTTTGCATCGTGTGGATCCACCAAGTCCCTAATTGCCTGTAAATTCCATGTTCGGGATTCCGGATTAATGAGAGAATCCACTGTGAGTTCCGGGTAACTATTATGAAGATTTTTGTTAGCTGGTCTCGGGCGAGTGGATGGGAGCCAGAGATCATCCCATACTGAAATAGATGATCATGTTCCAACCCTTTTAATTAGTCCTTTACAAACCAGAGATCTAGCAGAAGTAATATTCCTCCAGCCATATGACGGGGAATATGAGCGAATCGGATCCAGGGGTGAAGCATTCCTGTAATACCGTCCTTTAAAAACTCGAAAAAAGAGAATTTGGCTTCTCGATCAGCCGCCACAATTGCTTCCCAAGCATTGCCGTATTAAAATCAGTCAAATCCTTAAAACCTAACCCACCATTATCCTTATGGACACACACTTTATCCCATGATTTCCAATGCATACCTCTTGTACTGCCTCCAGGACTCCACCAAAACTGCGCAACAGCACCCGTTAGCTTCTTCACAGTCGTTTTCGGTAACCGATACACAGACATCACATGGTTTGGCAGAGCCGTAACCACCGATTTAATAATCACCTCCTTGCCACCCTTAGTAAAAAATCTAAAAGTCCATCCATTAACCCTATTATTTAACCGATCTTGTACAAAGCCAAACACTTGTATCTTAGAACCTCCTAGGCTTTCTGGGAGGCCTAAATAAGATCTCATTCCACCTAAATTCTGAATTCCCAAAAGATCCCTCAATTGTTGACGACTATCTTCAACGATCTTGTGTCCAAATTGAATTGAGGATTTTTGGAAATTAATCTGTTGTCCAGAGACTGTCTCATATTCCTTTAGAATCCTAAGTATAGTTTGACACTCTTCCTTGTTTGCCTTACAGAAAAACAAGCTATCATCTGCAAATAGCAAATGAGAGATTGCAGGGCAAGCTCTTGCCACTTTCATACCAGTTAATTGTTTCATACGCTCCGCCTTTTTGATATTTGAAATTAACGCCTCCGTACACATGATAAATAAATAAGGGGACAAATGATCCCCTTGACGTACTCTATATTGAACCGAAGAGACACACTCTCGCATTAATTTGATCCAATGAGGATCAAAACCCATTTTGTGAAGGAGAGCCTCGATAAAATTCCACTCTATCCGATCATATGCCTTACTCATATCTGTTTTTATTGCCATAAACTTATTTTGACAAGACTTATTAGCTATCAAACCATGAAACATTTCCTGCGCGATAAGAATATTATCCGAAATTAACCTTCTTGCCACAAAAGCCGATTGTGTCTCTGAAATTAGTCTGGGAAGACAACCTTTCAGCCTTTGACACAAAACCTTCGAAATTATTTTATAGCCCACATTACAAAGACTTATCGGTCTCAGTTCCGTCATCCTTATCGTTCTCTCTACTTTTGGTATCATACAAATATTAGTTATATTCAACCTTGGATCCAATTCGCCTGTTACCAAAAAATTATTCACCAGCTCAACCACATCCTTTTTAATGACATGCCAGGAATGCTGAAAAAAGAGAGCTGTCATTCCGTCCGGTCCTGGCGCTTTCTCTGGATGCATCATAAATAATGCTTGTCTCACCTCTTCCTCCGTAGCTACCCTCAATAGCCTTTGATTCATCTGAGGAGAAATTAATGATCCTATCTCCTCCAGGAAACTATCAAATTCCGTAGGATTAGTAGAATTAAACAAACCATCAAAATAATCCACCGCCACCTTCTCAACACCGTTTTCATCTGTGATCCAATTACCCGCTTCATCATGGAGGCCCACTATTTTATTTCTAATCCGCCTTTGCTTTGTCAGAGCATGATAAAACTTGGTATTCAGATCCCCGGATGAGTACCACATATTTCGGCTCTTCTGATGCCAATACTCCTCTTCATCCTTATAGGCCTCCTGTAATTTCCTGGAAATCTCAAGAATATCCTCTTGGGTTCTATTGTTATCTGTTTGTACATCTTCCAAAGCTTGTTGAAGATTCTGTATATTTTCCTTCCCATAAGGTTGATTGTCTTTCAGCCATGAAGATATTTCATGTCGACAATTATTAATTTTGGTAAGAAAATCCCCTGATTGGCCCTCCTGATTTTCTGTCCACCCCGACAAAATTGATTCCAAAAGCCCCTCCTGACCTATCCATCGCTTATCAAACCTGAACTGTCCTCTTTTTCTCCTTAATAATTTATCTTCCAGAAAAGCAATCACAGGTCGATGATCCGATCCCACCATCCTCAAATACTCTGTATACGAAAATGGGAAGAGTGTATGTCATTCCTCATTAGCCAAGGCTCTATCCAGTCTACATCTGACCATTACAGCTCCTTTCCCTTTACCTCTACGTCCTTGCCAGGACATTTTATTACCACGAGCCGGAAATTCTAATAGTCCACTATTCCTTATCATATTGTTGAAAGGAATAAAGGAAGTCGCACATCTTAGAGATCCCACATCTTTTTCATGTTCCCAGCAATCTCATTTAGATCTCCTATAACAAACCAGGGCTCCGATCTAGCTAAACCATATCGGGTTAATCTTTCCCATACATGGTCTCTTAAGCTTTGATCTGGCTCTCCATATACACAAGTAAGGAATACTTGTTTCCCATTGGCCACCGCCTCGACATCTATCATTCTATTGCTAGAATATAAAATTTTAACTTGGCACTCATTATTATAAAAAAAGGGCTAAACCACCACTTCTCCCAATTGGATCCACCGTAACCAGACTATCGTAACCAAAATGTGATTGAAACCCTTGTACAAATCCAAAATCCTGTTTCGTTTCTGATAAAAACAAAAATTCTGGTTTATGTTTATGCCATGTTTCCCGAAGATAACTTATTGTCCAATGACTTCCAAGACCTCTGCAATTCCAACTTAATATTTTCATATATAAATCAATTAAATTAAAAGATTATTTTGTAAGATTCTAATTTAAATCTTATATCAAATAAATTATATTTTCATTAAAACTTATATCTCTCTTTTTAAAACATAAACATTCATTTGGATACATCCTTTTTTGTAAGATTTTAATTTAAATACACCCCTCTATTACAAAATAATTATGGAAACAATATTAACTACTATCTATTTTCAAAATAACACAATAATTAATCTTCTATCCAAACCATATAAAACATTAGGTGCACCTTTTTTATAAATTTTAATCAATTTATTTCAATTATTTAATAAATCAAATAATTGATTAAAACATTCAAATATTTCTGAAAAAAATTGAAAATAATTATAACTTATTTTTGCAGGTTCAGATACTGCAAAATAATTTACTATTAATAATTATATTATAATTAAAATAAATTTTAATGAAATTATAACTTTCATCTAAATTAAAAGATTAAATAAATAAATGCTTTTACTATTAATAATTATATTTTATTAATTATTATTATATTTTACAAGAATGTTTTCTGATATTTTAATAATTTTATAATGCGGTAATATTGGTAATTTATTTTTAAACCGCTGCATTATCTCAGAATCAACCAATCACAAATATTTCGCAAACGCTCCAATTTCTAACCAATGTACCAGTCGTACAAATCGTTTAATAAAACTAGAAATTGCAACCACTCACTCCCGCAACCCTACGTTTCAACTTATCAGGCACTTAGTATAATGCAAGGTTTCATGTAGGGCGAGTAAAATGGCTATATGTAAATCATCATTAAAAATAGAATCATTCCTTATAAAATTGTTTGTAACAATTTCATAATTCATAGTAAAATGAACTTGTATTAATAAATCATGAAATAGATGTCCAAATCCGGTGTAACGAGAATAAGAACTAGAACCAGAATTTGATGATAATAACAATGGGAGGTATCCGGAGGTAAGTGTTACCTCTACTGATAAAGTACTCTACCTTAAGAATATAAATATCAGGTTTGAGTCTCAGCAGCTATGAGGATTGGCTGTTGAAACTCCACCTAATATATCTACTAATTAAACAATTTGCGCCATCTCTAGAGAACTAAAAATTAATGCCAACAAAAAATCGGCATGACCGTCAACAATGTCGCCGGCACGGATACAAATCCACAGACTGTAGATGTCTCAGCCATAATGGACATGATAAAAAAAAACATAATGGATTGTATCACTCGTAAAGACGAGGTTAATAAAATAACCAGCAAGTAGCCATGTTCAATATGATAAAACTGAATTGCACCAAACCGAACCGAAATAGATAATATGGTTTGGTTTTGGTATATACCATATAAACTAAATGGATATGATAATATAAAAACCCGTAGGATTTGGATATGGTTTGGTTTATAGCTAATTAAACCGAATATACCAAACAAACCCGAACAAAAGTAGAAACATATAAATATATATATATATTATAAAACGACATATAAAAATATATTTGTTATATAAGTTAAATTTTTGTTACTAACTAATACCATACAATTACCATATTTTTAGAGAAATGGTCTCAAATGACCATAAACCAAGATTTTCTTCCCAATCTATCCTCCAAAGTCCAAAATCACCAAACTAGATTTTATTTAATAGGGAAAATTACAGTAATACTACATCCCTAATACTCTAATTACATTAAAATAAAAATGAATTTTGAATCGAGTACCTCCACTATGTCGTGTCTCGACGCCGTCGTTATCTTTGGTGATCTCACTCAGCTCCGCCGTCATCAGTTCCACCGTCGTCTATCATGTTCAACGATCTCAGTTTCGTCGTATCTTTTTTTCGTTATCATCATTTTCCAAGGTAACTATATCCATCGATGATAGCTTTCTATTTTGTTTTTGAATTGGTGATTAGTTTTCGAATTGATGATTAGTTTTTGAATTGATTTGGAAGGTTTAGTCCATGATTTAGGATATCTATCATGAATACTCTCTGATTCACAATTATCCGATGATCCATGTCATCCATTGATACATTTTGATGGATTTTGTGATTTTGGTTTTCATTGCAGTGATTATGTTGTTTTGCATTGTTTTGAATTGATTTTTCAAATTGCTATATGAATTACTGTGGAAGGTTATAGGAAACCTATCATCAACAGTTTCTATTTGTAGCAAAAGCTTTGTTTGTAGATCAATGTACTCTGTTGTAGCCAATGAACTCTATTTAATGCCCTCTATATCCAACAAACTCTATTTAATTAGCGACCTCTGTAGCCAATGAATTAGAATCTAGAGTTTAATTGTTACACAATACTAGGCTTATTTGGTTAAGTAATTATCAAGTTTTCCTTCTTAAGCTTGCTTTGTATTTGTCTGCGGAGAGTTTCGTTTTAATTACAGTAAATCAGTTTGGTTTTGGCGCCCCTAGATTGTCTTCCTCATCTCAATGTGTAATGAGTGAGTTCCCCTACATTATGGTCTAGGATCTTTTTTAATATATTTTGGTAGAGAAGGTTGTGCACTCAAGGTCTTGGGCATAGAAACATTTTGTGTGCTTCCAAGTTACTTCTTTATGTGAAGTTGTTTTTGTGTAGTGATTTGTTGTAACAAGCCACCTTTTGATACAAGTGCTTCTTCACTTCTTTTGAATGTTATTCGAATATTTTTCTATTCATATAGGGATTTCATAAACAAACAGAGTAGCTGGTCATACTGTGCAAGAAGAACAACATCATTTCACACCTTTTTGTGTGAGTTTTGTTTGATTTTCTTCTTTCTTAGACTGTTCATGATAGCTTTCCTAAATATGTACTAATCCTTCCAAACTAACTTGAATTTTGCTGGTTCTTCCTAATAAATGTGTTTATGCAGTCATCTTCAATGTTATTCCAGAGTTTTCTCATGTCTATATAAGACCTTCACCAAACACGAGAGGAACTGGTGATATTAAGATGAATAGATATTTTAAGAACAAAGAAAAATTAATGATGAAGATGAAGAAATGGGCTTTGGAGTTGAATTTTGGGTATATAATTGTCTCGTCTAACAAATCAATAGTGATATTGTGATGTGTTGGTGATAAATGTAGTTGGAAGATGCGTGCCGCCAAGCTCTTTTCTTCAGTTTTTTGGTGGTGGAGAAGTATGTGCATGATCATACATGTACACAATACATAGAAGTACCAATCACAAACAATCATCTGCAAAGTTGCTAGGCTCCTTAATATGCAGCAACTATGGAGAAATGAAAGAATGACTCAAATCTAAAGAGATCACTAAACAAGTCATCAATTAGAAACAAGCATGGAGAGTGAAAGAAGAAGGTAAGAATTTGTGAGAGGAAAACAAAAAAAATAATTTTATTTTATATTTCAGTTGTCTTACGAACCTTTTTCTCATGTGTCATTTAAATACTATAAACATGTTTTTATTCTCTTATTTTTAATGTTTTCTCGATGATTACATTTATATATGAACAATATCTAGATGTGAGTATTTTAGCACAAATCTTATATGTAATTCGAACATGTCCAATACTTGTCAAAATATTCTAGGAAGACTTCCTAACTGTGTTAGAAGTTGTCTTGGATATGTGATATGATTGAATACATTTGTTTTGGAAACTCTTCCTAAACATGTAAAATGTCATCCAACATAATGTATATTTACGTTATCGTCTATGGTTTTAATTGTTATTGATGATTACATACACAAATGAACATGATTACGTGATATGTTGTACACACTTATATATTATTTTTTGGAAACTCATCCTAAACATGGTTTCATACATAACATATATTTAAGTTTGTTAATAGATATGTTTATGTTTTGATACTAACGAAAGATCCACCGTAGCCTTACACATCCACTTTTGATTCCCCTCGGAATAAGAACGATTTATATTATTTTAATTAAATTGAAAGTTGTTGCTTATGTTTTTTTAAGTGCTAGGTCCAACAGATATAACACCATGGCTCATCGGCTGCACATTATGATACCATTTCCAAGACTACTCGGCTTCATTTCCTTATACTTATAAAACTTTTCTGAAAACAAATTCCTAAAAATTATACAATATAATTTTAAAATTACCGATTTAGAGATCAAATAGTTAATTTTTTTTATCTCATTTCATATTTTTAGTTGAGATTTTGCATGAAACACTCTCATATTTTGTTTTGGATATACATTATAAACATGTCATATGCTATCATATTACAATCAAACCATATTCCGACTTTCATTATAACCTTTCTGAAAATGTTCAATAACCAAAATAAATAAAACAAACCTCTTCATCATTCATTATAGTCTTCAGTTCTTAGAAAAATTCTAGTACTTGTCCAAGTAACATTCATAAAAAAGTTTAAAACATTGAGTCTTAGATAAACATAATTTATTACAAATATTCATCTTTCTCTTTTCTTAAACCTTTTATCCATACACTAGTTGAAGATCTCACCAGATAGATTGCTCATTATGTCCAGTGCAGCTTCGAAGACACAACATAAAAAAAAGAATATGAGAAAGATACATTATCAATCAACTGAAACAATAAACAAGTTTAAAGACATGGATTTACACAAACAAGAACAAAATCATGAGCAAAGTATTTTGGAATACCTTCGTAAATATTTTATAGTAAATACCATAATGGTTAACACATACAAATCTTAAGCAAACAACAAAGAATATTATGGATAAACTCATGAGGCTAGCAAAGAGATAGAAGTGTAAATTAACCATGACATATAAAGACACTTGATCAGCCAATTAAATTACAAGAAGAAAAACATAAAATCATGAACGTAATCACTTGATCTTACTAAACACAACTCTCACTCATAGAACTAATAGAGGAATCATGATAAACTATATATGTAATCTTATTCTCCAAATATTCAGAAACACACAATAAACATAGTGAGTAAAAAATGAAATGATGAAATATAAACAAAACTAAAATATAGAATTAAGAGAACACAAGCAAGCAAATAACAAGGTCATGAGCAAAGTCACGAGCCTGCCAAAGATAGCAATATGTGAAAATAAAACGATTAAGGTCGCGAGCTTACCAATGAGAAACGCACTAATATTTTTCGTAAAATCATCCTAAACATATCACATGCTATCATATATAAGATATAGTTATACATTTATGTTTTGGTATTCAAAGAAGATCCACCATAATTATATTCATTTCGACAGTTATCAAAAATTAAGGATTCCTAGGACTTGCAAAACTTTTTCCAAATTTTTAATCAAAATAACATAATTTGAAACTTACCAGTGTTTGGATCATATATTTAATGTTTGGCTAATCTCATTTCAAGTTTAGTTATTGATAAACAAACTCACATTTTATTTGGAAACTCATCCTAAACATATAACATGTTATCATATTACTATCATAGCACATTAAGATTTCCTTGATAGATTTCCTGAAAATGCTTCAAGTCATCCTGGAAATGAAACAACGTCTTCATCATCCCTTACAATCTTCTTAGGAACATTCCAGTCATGTCCAATATAAATGGAACAACCTTCTTCACTTCCTTATAATCTTCTCAGTAACATTCTAGTGCATGTCCAAGTCAACATTCATAGCAAAAAAAGATTTAAAAACATTGTTTTAGGTAAACATAAATTGTTTCAAACATCTTCATACTTCTCTTTACTTCAGTTTTTATCCACAAACTAGTCGAAGATCTCACAAGATACATTTCTCCTTAAGTCCAGCGCATATCCATAATAAATATTAAACATGCCATTCACTCTGAGTGACTAGCATTCGAGCATCTTGACAACATGTTAATATCATGTCTTTCCAAAGCCTCGGGAACTCTTTCCTAAATTGTTTACAAATGTTTCATGAAATTGACATAACACAGCGTTGAAGAAACAACATGACAAATAATTTTTTTTTTTGACAACATCAACTAAAAACTAACTAGAAACTCCAATCGGTCTAGCAAGCCAAACCGGTGGGACTGAATCGACATAAAGCAAAGCTGAAGGAGCACTCCTCGCACCGCGTGCAAGCTTGTCCGCCAAGGTATTTTGTGCTCTAAGGATATGTCTGATCCGGAAGTGAGTGAAGAAAGTCTTACTGCAGTTGAATTCTTCCATGTGTGTAGAGAAAGCAAGCCATTCATCAGGTGTCGACACCATCTTCACCAACTGAGAACAATCCGTCGCAAAAACTATATCCGAAAATTGGAGGGTCTTCATGCATTCCATTGCCCAAATTAGTGCTTCACACTCAGCATGCAAAGGTGACAGACTTCTGCGAAGATTCATTGCCCCTATCATGACATCTGCCGAGCCACTCTTTCTGCAAAACCACCCTTGTCCCGTAAACATGTCTTCCACTTTCCAAGGTCCATCAATATAACAAACTCTAGAAACTTCCAGGGCTAGAGACGCAGGTTGTTGTAAACTCCCACTATAGGAATTCTCTAAAGAACCATTCACGGTTAACTGTGCCTCAATCCATATCTTACTTTCCACATCGGCCATCCGCAATATTTCCTGTGGGTTGCCATTCCTGTTTGAAGAAATCTTGTCATTTCTAGCCTTCCCAATATACCATAATATCCATAGAAAATAATTAAAATCATCCTCCTTTGGTAATCTCCAAAATAGATAATCCATATTGGTGAAAACGGACGACGATGGAAAGATCACCGGAGAGGAAGGAATCCTAGAAAGTGCCCATGTTTGTAAAGCTGGGGGACACTCGAAGAGTACATGGTTAGTTGACTCCTCTTCTGCCCCACACATACTACAACGTGTATCACAAACAATCCCTCGAGTTGTAAGATTCTTTGAAACAGGTAGCGTACCATAAAGAAATTACCACACAAAAGGTCTCAACTTTGGAGGACACTTCAGTTTCCAAGAAAAGGCCAATAACGGATTAACATTTGGTCCATAGAAATTACTCCTCTGAACTCTATCTGGGTATAAAGATCTAGTTCAGAAACCTGATTTAACCGAATATTTACCAGACTCCGTAAAACTCCATCCCACTGTGTCTGGTTTTTGAGATCTACTTACTGCTAAACCTCTAATGAGTTTCACATCATCAGTATGTATATAAGCATTAAGCAAATCCACATTCCATGAACAGTCAATCGGATTGATGAAATGTTCCACCTTTAATGAAGGATTTAAAAATTGAGTATTTGTTTTTGGTATTGCTGACCTCGGGCGAGGAGTGGGGATCCACGGATCTGTCCATACGGAGATGGATTGTCATGTTCCCACTCTTTTGATTAGCAATTTTTTAACCAGAGATCTAGCTGAGCAGATGCTTCTCCATCCATAAGAGGATGAGCATGATCTGTGTTCGTCCAAAGGATCGGTATTCCGAAAAGAGCGTCCTTTAAAAACTTTTGAAAACAAACAATCTGGTTTATCTAGTAGCCACCAGAATTGTTTGGCCGACAGAGCTGTATTAAAATCTTGAAGATCTCTAAAAATCAACCCCCCTCCTCCTTATGAGTACACACTTTGTCTCAAGAAAGCCAATGAATTCATTTTTTATTTCCACTTCCACCCCACCAGAAGTGAGAAAGGGTACTCGTTATTTTCTTCGTCACTCCTTTAGGAAGTCTGAAACATGACATTACATGCGTTGGCATCGGTGAAGGCACTGATTTGATCAAAACTTCCTTTCCCCCTCTTGTGAGAAACCGAAATGTCCAGCCATTAACTTTCTTATTCACTCGGTCATTTAGGTAACTAAAAATTTGTATTTTGTACCCCCCCCCCCCCCCCCCCCCCCCCCAAGACTTTCCGGAACACCCAAATAATTGCCCATCCCTCCCAAATTGGTAATACCCAGAATATTGTGAATATCCGATCTTATATTGTCTGGAACCTTGTGACCAAATTTTACTGATGATTTCTGAAAGTTAATTTGTTGACCCGAAACTGCCTCGTAGTCTTTTAGCAGTTTTAAAATTACACCACATTCCTCCTTCGTAGCCTTACAAAAGAATAAACTATCATCCGCAAATAAAAGGTGGGAAATATGCGGGCTGCCAAGCGCAATTTTCAATCCCGTTAGTCGTTTCTCTCGCTCCTCCTTCTTAATATTTGCTATAAGGGCTTCAGTACATAAAATAAATAAATACGGAGACAACGAATCTCCTTGCCTTAAACCTCTCTCTGGTACAATATGCCCTTTCGGCTGCCCGTTCAAGAGAACCTTATAATTAACGGAAGAGATACATCGCATCATCAGCGCCACCCAATCATTAGAGAAACTCATCTTCAAAAGTAGTCGCTTGAAAAAAGGCCACTCAACTCGATCATAAGCCTTACTCATATCCGTCTTGATTGCTAAGAATTTATCTTTGCATGCATTATTTGTACGGAGATCGTGGAAAATTTCCTGGGCAATGAGAACATTATCCGAAATTAATCTTCCAGACACAAACGCAGACTGAGTTTCCGATATCAGCTTTGGTAATAATCCTCTGAGCCGCTGACATAATACCTTTGAAATAATTTTATAACCAAAATTACATAAGCTAATTGGCCGCAATTCAGTCATCCTGTTAGGTTTCGCCGTTTTGGGAATAAGACAAATATTTGTCATATTTAATTTTTCATCAAAAACTCATGAATTAAGGAGATTATTAACCATATTCACCACATCCTCTTTGATGATTGACTAGGATTGTTGATAGAAAAGTCCAGTCATTTCGTCAGGCCCAGGGGCTTTTTCTGTATGCATCATAAAGAGAGCTGCTTTAACCTCTTCTTCTGTAGCCTCAGCCATTAGTTTCCGATTTTTATAATCCGTTATCGAGGTAGGAACTTCCTCTAGAAAATTATCGAAATCCTCTGGGGATGAAGTATGAAACAAATCCATAAAATATTTAACTGCGACTTCCTCAACCTTGGATTCTGAATTAACCCAATTACCTTCTTCATTATACAGACCAGTAATCCTATTCTAAATCCTTCTTTGTTTAGTAAAAGCATGGTAATGACAAATAATGTTTATGTATATGTATTCTTTAGTAATGTTAAATTGTTGGACAGCTAATATAATATATATACACAGTTAAAAGATGAGTTACTTGAGATAAAAACTGATTTGTAGGTAATGTTAAATTGTTAGACAATTGATATAATAATATTTACACTGTTAAAAAATAAATTATATGGGATAAAACTATTTGAATTCTAGTATATCACATTCCTCGATACCATAAGAATCAAGATCATAGCTATAACATATGAAATGAGGATACAAATATCGTTCATGTATATGTGTTTGTTGGTACATGTCAAATTGTTGGACATCTAATATAATATACACACGGTTAAAAGATGGGTACTTCAGATTAAACAAAGTTTGTTGGTAATGTCAGATTGTTAGACAGTGAATATAATATTTACACAGTTAATATATAAGCTCCTCCATTTACTTAATTTGGATGTCTCTTATTCTCATATCTGATTGTAGTTTGTCTACTTCGGCACAAACTCCTTCTCTCTCTTCCATCAACATGTCATATCTCATCTTTGGGTTGTCGAAATATTTTTTCAACACTTCAATAAGAACATCTCGATACCTTCAATATCAATTGTATAGAGATAATTAATCGACCAAATCGATCCAAGAAAAAAAGCTTTTCCGCGATCTCTACCAATTTCTTGAATGGGGAGATGCGGATAAGGTCTATTTCATCAGCCTTGAGTGCGTTGATGATTTTTCTGATGGCGCAGGGTTTGTGGTACTATGTTACTCTGACTCCAACTAGTTATTCCCCAAAAACTTCTTTCACCTTTTTTCAAGAGTTACCACACCATAATATATTTATATCATGTCATATAAGTTTTATATAATAATATATATCGGGTAGATCTGTACAAAATAAATCAAGAAAATAAAATATTTTATTTATTTATTGATTTGTATTTCTTATTATATAAAGAAGAGTTTGCTCCCTCCTGGTACTGCCACGTCACTAAATAGAGGCACCAGAGCATGACACCTGTCAATTTCATGAAAACGCTCGTCTCATTAACGAACTTCATTCATGGTGAGTTTTCTTACTGGGCTTCATATTGGGTTATTTGTTTGATTCTCTATGGGCTTTTATTCCACTTAAAATTGGATTTCTTTTACGACTTCTCGCTGTCGTTGTTATGCTTCGGTTCATCTTACCGGAGACCTAGAAATCTGAAAACGTTACCGAATCTGGCTGAATTCAAGCGTGTCTTTAACGCAATCATGAACGATAGCTTCAACTCCTATCACGATTCATCAATGAATGCATCCCCTTAACTTTCTTTCTCTGAATCTTAGACTATAAAAATGTATGTCATATCCCTAAAATTCATCTGTTCAGTACTCTTAATCATAAACTTCAAAAAAAATCCAGTGATAACATTGGTTATCTCTGCTGTTATTATTGTTTGAGGGTCATCAAGCAACTCATGCTCTGCGATATATATCTTGAAAAGTTGTTGTTCCTGATTCACTAATGACCTTCAATCTATTTCTTCAAAAGTTGTAGATTCCCGATTTGAATGATTATTAAGGTTTTGTTTATTGATGTTTTGCAGGCGGAGATAAGAAGAAGATAGAATGGAGGAAAGATCAGATCCGTTTCAAAACATTTGATTACAATGCATTTTAGAAGCAAGGTCTGGGAATCTTCTACGACGGCTGACGTTATCTCAAGAGATAGCTTGGTGGGTTTGATCTCAAGTTCTGTATTGTAATATGTTTCTTCTTTGACGTTGAATCGAAGAACAGAGGTCGGAGAACGGTGGCTCTATCGTGAATCAGGTTGCTATCTATAAAAGCTGCCTATACAGAAGATATGCACACCTTACGCATGGTTGCTGGAGCTATTGCTGATCTTTGTGGCAGGTGAAAATAACACAATAGTTTGATATCAAAATAATTTTAACTTGCAATCTAATTTTCTGGGATGATTATAGGAGGCAACAACATCTACTGACAAATGAGAAATTTGAATTTTTCAAAGATTGCATTTAAAAACCATTCCCATAGTCTATGTATATTATATGCTCAAAGAACCAAATAGGTAACCACATTTTAGTGTACATACTCCTCCTTTCTTTGTTTATCTGCATATGAAACTTGATATTAAGTGACCCACAATCTCCTCATTGAATTAGGAATAATGTAAGCCAAAGTTGAAATAAGTGTTTGCTTGATCAGATCATATATAAATTACCATTTTCTATATTTTTACATTTATTTTGTTACTGAGATAGTTTTTTTTTTTTTGCAGGATGAGTCGAGCTTCTTCTTACAGCGTTTGAGAAATGATTGCTGCAGATGTTTCTGATTAAGTTCTCCGTCACGTTGATAAATTGGTCATGAATAATAAGCATGCTGCTGCACGTGAGAATTTTTCAGTCAATGTAATAATTTTAATTCTTTCTTTCGACCCTATGCTCCTATGCTTATACATCAGCTTTGATGTCTATACATAAGCTTTGATCACTGTTACCAGTACCGACTCATGGAAAATCTACTTTTCATAATAACCAGGCGATTAATCGTCAATAGTCTTGGGATTTTCAAATAAACTAATAATGCCTCAAGGTGATGATGAATCAATTGATGGGGGAGTTGCTCAAAAGCGCTTACACTGTAACACTAACATCATTTGATACTTGAAGGAGGCATAGAAGGTGCATCACTTGAAATTCTCATTTCTAAGCTTCATCCAGACATGAAATTTTATAACTTCAATCTAGGCTAGGATTTAACCATTTATTAATGTTCATCTATAATATTATTTTGCAGCGTGAGCCTCCAATGTCATTTTCACAAACCCAGTGTTTGTCATATGGACATTTTGATGAACGTGAGACCTCCTTGAGCTTCTTCAAGGGTAGGTGGAAAAGAGGGTTATCGGAAAGTGTTTCATTTGGCGCATAAACATGAGATAACATTGTTGTCGCATCCCCGATCCTGAATAGGATCGTTGGGACGGCCATGGATCGAGGAAACGTACTAGCCAGTCTTAAGACATGAAGGCAGGCGTTCCATGGCCAAGAAAGAAGGTTAAGAACATAAGGAAACTTAGACTTAACCTTGTAAGAGCAAAGAGACAGCTAGGACGAGCAAGAGAGTAGCTGGAAGAAGTTTGCGAGAAGCTCGACCAGCTCATCGGAGCTAGGCCAAGTTCACTCCAGCTCAACCACTACTAAGTTAGCTCCACTAGCTGGACTACTAGCTCACTCAGCTGAAGCAGCTGGGGGTCAGCTCATCTCAGCTAGACAGACTGTTCGGGTTTCGGGCCGATGGACCGAGTCCGGGTCAGTGGTGGGCTGTGAGGTCCAGCCATGAGGCCATGGACTGTTGGGTCTTTGGACAAGGCCGTGGGCTAAGTCTAGAAGGCTTGGGGCGTGGGTTGGGCTTGTGACCGACCCCAAACCCAATCAGAAAGGGGCGATGGGATGCAAGTGGCCAAAAGGGCACAACCTTTGGCCGATGGTGCCCATCCGCTAGCAAGTCGTGCCTGTTCGTGGGGCAAGACTTACCCCCTCGTTTTCTATAAATATGGGGGCCCTCCTGTTGATTTCAGTATCCAATTCCAGAGTAAAAATACTCAGAGAAAAGCGTAGAGAGAGAGAAAGAGAGAGAGAGAGAGTTCCGGCCAAGGAAAGGCCGAGTTTAGGGTGGTTAGGTTTCCGGCGACTTTGATCGTTTGTGAAGCAACCTCCGACCAAGATGGGAGATCAAGACAAGGAGAAGAACGTGGAGGACCCAGAGGTGGTTCAGAAGGTATGTGATGGGCCGTGGCTCCATCAGACCGAACGGACGGTCCATGCGATCGCACCGCGGCTCTGTCGGTTCCTAAGTCCCATCCGGCTTCTCTTACTTGTTCTATCCGATCTCTTTCTGTTCTTTCTGTTTACACACGAAGGGTTGTGTTGGTTCAGTCCAAGGGACACGTCCCTAGGACGTGGCCATTCATAACCAAACCGCTAGCCTTGACACGGGTCGGCTATGCGGATGGTTCGAATCGCACCATGGACTGGGCGGTTGGGATAAACGGTTGGACATGTCCCAAAAGGCACGAGTTGCCAAAGGTCACGTGTTACCAAGGGTTGTGAGTTACCAAAGGTCATGAGTTACCAAAGGTTGTGAGATAACAAAGGGTATAAGTAACCAAAGGGTACAAGTTGCCAAGGGTTACGAACATCAAGAGGTACGAGGACCAAGAGGTACGAGGATCAAGAGGTACGAGGACCAAGAGGTACCATGGACCGAAGGGGTGCATGTTCCAAACGGTGTCTATTGAGACAGGTTGTGTCCGATCCTTATGGACCAGTCTATGACTTACTAAGTCAAGACATGGTTCACGGTCTGTCGAAGCCAAGGAAGAGTCGCATGGTCCGATCGGTTGCTAAGCCTACCGGTTTGGGCTTGAGGCTTACTCGGCCATTTGGATCCAGGCCCAAGGCCGGATCAGGTAAGGAAGTCCGTGAGGCCATTGAGCCGGACTTCATGGACCGGTCGCACCTAGATTTTATCCGGTTAGACGGATTGGTCTTTGGGGATGATCCGGACCTGTTCGTGTGTTCTGCTTATCTATTCTGGACGTCTATCTGATTCTAAGTCAAGGGGTGGTTGGTTGAATGACTTAGGATACGGTAGATGGGTTCATACCTTTTTTATTATTATATTGTCTGAGATTTATCTATGTTCTAGGAACCAAGCCAAGCATTGTAGAATCGTTCAGATCTACTCTCGGTTATGATTAATGCTTATCTGGTTGTGGTTTCAGGAACTAAGGATGGTTCTGGTCAAGCCAAGGAGCCGTGAAGGCTCAGTCAGTGAGAGGCTGTGTAACGTGTGGTTAGATGATGCTAGGGATGAACTAGTGATTGTCTATGAAACTGTTAAGAAGTTGTGTATTGGATCTCATATTTCTAAGTAATACAATTTATACACATTTATATTCCGCTGTGCAAATCTGTTCGTTTGTTTATGAACCTCATATTCGAATATGACTTAGTAAATAAAGGCTTAAGATGAATCAAACAAGCAAAGAAATTAATAAGTAAGCATTCATATCCAGTTGGGTCGAGAGACCAGGAACGGGTCTTACAAGTTGGTATCAGAGCATGCTTGATTCTAGGATAGTTGGGTTATGTAGGCCACACACACACACGCAGCCAGCTGATTAGCTCTCACGGTGAGGTTTGATTGTTTAGTCTAGGGATTATTCTTTTTTGTCTATGTTGAGTATATTTCGTACTAACAATGTTTGGGATCCTTAGGCTGGAAAAAGCAAATCGGGAAAGACCCGAAGGAGTAAGAAAACGGCTGGTCAATCTAGTCGAGGGGCTGCGGACGGAGCTGGTCTGTCCGAGTTACCAACCGATCAGGTTGAGACTAACACCGGAGGTATGTTACCGTCTGACCCAGCTAACCTTACCGGGACGCAACATGACGGTCAGCAACATCAGGAAGGTGATGAAGAGGAAGTGGAATCCTCGAACGCTAACCGTGATGGTGACCAGCGTGAGGAAGTGGCCGATGGTACGGCTAATGCGCCCGCGGCACTGTCCAAGAAGGACTTAATAGAGGCCATGACGGTGATGGGTAACCAGGTGGCGGCTATGACTCAACTATTCACGCCACTAGTGAATTCATCAGTTGGTCAAGCTACACCTGTAGCTACGGCTACACCTATTGCTACTGGTCCAGCTGTGGACGCGGTTGAGGTGATCGAGATCGATCCACCGGAAAAATCTGTAAGAAAGGTTGATTATCTGAGTCTGCTTCAACATCTATCCAAATTGGGTACGAAGCATTTCTCAGGTAGCACCGACCCCATTGTGGCAGACGAGTGGAGGAGTAGGATGCTCCGAAACTTTCAATCAACTCGCTGTCGAGAGGATTACAGAAGAGACATTGCGGTTCACTTCCTAGAAGGGGACGCGCATAATTGGTGGCTTGCAGTGGACAAGCGCACCAATGGAAGTCTCGACACAGGGGCTACGCATAGTTTTGTGAGTCCGGGACTGGTCGGAAAGGGTCTGTTATGTCTGGACGCTGGAGATAATTTTGGGATATTGAGGGCAGCCGGAGGGCAAGCCATGAACTCACTAGGTCTCGTGTCAAATATCCCAGTGTCAATTCAGGGAAAGGTATTCCCTGTGAATTTGGTCTGTGTCCACCTAAAGAATCATGAAGTGATCTTAGGTATGGACTGGTTGGGAAAGTATCGGGCCACTCTCGATTGCCATAGAGGTCGTGTGCAATTGGAGACTGGGCTTCAACCGATCCAGTACCAATGTCTGTGTCCGGCTCAAGAGAAAGTGGTGGTTTCAGCAGTTCGAGCGATTCGGATGCTGGAACAGGGTTGTCAGTCCTTTTTGGCTACAATTACAACTATAGAGCCGGGCAGTTCTGTCTGTCTGAAAGACCTTTCAGAGGACTCGTTGGTGTCGAAGTTCCCAGATGTGTTCCAGTCGCCACAGGGTGTCCCCCCTGATAGGTCGGAACCATTTACGATTGAACTAGAGCCAGGGACAGCTCCGCTGTCCAAGAGTCCGTATCAAATGGCTCCAGCCGAGATAGACGAGCTAAAGAAGCAATTAGAAGAATTGCTGGACAAGGAGTTCATACGGCCAAGTAGCTCCCCTTGGGGTGCACCAGTCCTCTTTGTGAAAAAGAAGGATGGTAGCATGCGTCTGTGCATCGACTATCGGGGGTTGAACAGGGTTACTGTGAAAAACAAGTACCCGTTGCCCAGGATAGACGAACTGTTGGATCAACTCAAAGGAGCCAAGTGGTTTTCTAAGATCGATTTGGCCTCAGGGTATCATCAGATTCCTTTGGAGCCAATTGATATTAGGAAGACAGCATTTAGGACCAGGTACGGTCATTACGAGTTCGTAGTGATGCCGTTCGGTCTGACCAATGCACCTGCTGCATTCATGAAAATGATGAACAGCGTGTTCCGAGATTTCTTGGATGAGTTTGTGATCATCTTCATTGATGATATCCTAATTTATTCTAAGGATGAGGAATCTCATCGGAAACACTTGAGAGCCGTGCTGGAACGATTACGAGAACACAAACTTTATGCTAAACTCAGTAAATGCAGTTTTTGGCAGAAGAGTATTGGGTTCCTCGGCCATATTGTGTCCGACCAAGGCATCTCAGTGGATCCAGAGAAGATCAGGGCAATCAAGGATTGGCCCCGACCACGCAGTGCCACGGAAGTCAGGAGCTTCTTAGGGCTGGCAGGTTACTATAGAAAGTTTGTGAAAGGATTCGCAAGCTTGGCTCAGCCTATGACACGGTTGACTGGGAAGGACGTCAAGTTCACATGGTCTGAAGAGTGTGAGGGATGTTTCTCCGCACTTAAAGACATGTTGACTAGCGCACCCGTCCTGGTTCTTCCGGAGGCTGATCAACCATATGTGGTTTATACGGACGCGTCTATCACTGGACTAGGTTACGTATTGACCCAGCATGGGAAGGTCATCGCCTACGCGTCAAGGCAGTTGAGAAAACATGAGGGAAACTACCCCACCCATGATCTAGAAATGGCTGCGGTAGTATTCGCCTTAAAGATTTGGCGCTCATACTTGTATGGTGCCAAAGTTCAGATACTTACGGACCATAAAAGTCTGAAGTATATTTTCACCCAGCCTGAGTTAAACTTAAGGCAGATGAGGTGGATGGAATTCGTAGCTGACTACGATCTAGACATCACTTATTATCCGGGAAAAGCTAATCTGGTAGCAGACGCTTTGAGCCGGAGAAGGGTTGATGTATCGGCTGAACGAGAGGCGGACGACCTAGACGGTATGGTCCGAGCTCTACGGCTGAACGTGCTGACCAAGGCGACCGAATCATTAGGGTTGGAGGCGGTTAACCAAGCCGACCTGTTTACTCGAATTCGTTTAGCCCAAGGTCAGGACGAGAACCTCCAGAAGGTTGCTCAAAATGACAGGACGGAGTACCAGACTGCGAAGGATGGTACCATCCTAGTCAATGGTCGGATCAGTGTTCCTAATGATAGAAGTCTTAAGGAAGAGATTATGAGCAAAGCTCACAAGTCTAGGTTCTCGGTTCATCCTGGTGCTACCAAGATGTATCAAAACCTTAAGAAGTTCTATCATTGGATCCGTATGAAGGCAGATGTTGCCGAATGGGTGGCGAAGTGTTCCACTTGCCAACTCATTAAAGCAGAACATCAAGTGCCTAGTGGCTTACTACAAAACTTGCCTATTCCAGAATGGAAATGGGACCACATCACAATGGATTTTGTGACTGGCTTCCCTACCACCAGGAATAAGAAAGACGCGGTTTGGGTTGTGGTGGATCGCCTAACCAAATCAGCACACTTTCTGGCCATCCAGAAGACGGACGGGGTCGATCAGATCGTACGCAAGTACATAGACGAAATCGTCCGACTGCATGGTGTTCCGACAAGCATTGTACCAGATAGGGACCCAAGGTTCACATCATATTTCTGGAGAGCTTTCCAAAAGGCTTTAGGAACTAGAGTGAACATGAGTACTGCCTATCACCCACAAACGGATGGACAATCTGAACGGACGATCCAGACATTGGAAGATATGTTGCGAGCATGTGTCTTGGACTGGGGTGACTCCTGGGAAAGACATTTACCCTTAGTGGAATTTGCTTACAACAATAGCTTCCATAGGAGCATTGGCATGTCGCCATATGAAGCTCTGTATGGACGGCCGTGCAGGACCCCATTATGCTGGACCCAAGTGGGGGAGCGTAGCATGATTGGTCCAGAGATAGTCGAAGAAACAACTGAAAAGATAAAATTCTTGAAGGAAAAGATGAAAGAGGCACAAGATCGAGCCAAGAACTACGCAGACAAAAGGAGAAAGGATCTGGAGTTCGCGGTCGATGACTTGGTATACCTCAAGATGATAACCTTCAAGGGACGGGTGAGAATTTCTGGGAGAAGGAAACTCGACCCGAGATACTTAGGTCCATTCAAGATTATTGAACGGGTTGGTAAGGTGGCATACAAGTTGGATTTGCCGACAGCAATGGATGCATTCCACAACGTGTTCCATGTCTCCCAACTCAAGAAATGTCTAATGGATCAAGATGTCATTGTACCAGAATTTCCTTCTGATCTGGGTACGAACTTGACCTTAGAAACAAGGCCGGTTCGAATCTTAGATAGGATGGAAAAAGCAATGAGAAAGAAAACAATACAGATGGTCAAGATCGTTTGGGATTGTAGTGGACGTGAGGAAATCACTTGGGAGACCGAGGCTAGAATGAAAGCCGACTATCCTGAGTGGTTCAATCAGTTCATGGACGAGGATGCACTTGATTCGGATTCGAGGACGAATCCCTTGCAAGTGGGGGAGACATGTCGCATCCCCGATCCTGAATAGGATCGTTGGGACGGCCATGGATCGAGGAAACGTACTAGCCAGTCTTAAGACATGAAGGCAGGCGTTCCATGGCCAAGAAAGAAGGTTAAGAACATAAGGAAACTTAGACTTAACCTTGTAAGAGCAAAGAGACAGCTAGGACGAGCAAGAGAGTAGCTGGAAGAAGTTTGCGAGAAGCTCGACCAGCTCATCGGAGCTAGGCCAAGTTCACTCCAGCTCAACCACTACTAAGTTAGCTCCACTAGCTGGACTACTAGCTCACTCAGCTGAAGCAGCTGGGGGTCAGCTCATCTCAGCTAGACAGACTGTTCGGGTTTCGGGCCGATGGACCGAGTTCGGGTCAGTGGTGGGCTGTGAGGTCCAGCCATGAGGCCATGGACTGTTGGGTCTTTGGACAAGGCCGTGGGCTAAGTCTAGAAGGCTTGGGGCGTGGGTTGGGCTTGTGACCGACCCCAAACCCAATCAGAAAGGGGCGATGGGATGCAAGTGGCCAAAAGGGCACAACCTTTGGCCGATGGTGCCCATCCGCTAGCAAGTCGTGCCTGTTCGTGGGGCAAGACTTACCCCCTCGTTTTCTATAAATATGGGGGCCCTCCTGTTGATTTCAGTATCCAATTCCAGAGTAAAAATACTCAGAGAAAAACGTAGAGAGAGAGAAAGAGAGAGTGAGAGAGTTCCGGCCAAGGAAAGGCCGAGTTTAGGGTGGTTAGGTTTCCGGCGACTCTGATCGTTTGTGAAGCAACCTCCGACCAAGATGGGAGATCAAGACAAGGAGAAGAACGTGGAGGACCCAGAGGTGGTTCAGAAGGTATGTGATGGGCCGTGGCTCCATCAGACCGAACGGACGGTCCATGCGATCGCACCGCGGCTCTGTCGGTTCCAAAGTCCCATCCGGCTTCTCTTACTTGTTCTATCCGATCTCTTTCTGTTCTTTCTGTTTACACACGAAGGGTTGTGTTGGTTCAGTCCAAGGGACACGTCCCTAGGACGTGGCCATTCATAACCAAACCGCTAGCCTTGACACGGGTCGGCTATGCGGATGGTTCGAATCGCACCATGGACTGGGCGGTTGGGATAAACGGTTGGACATGTCCCAAAAGGCACGAGTGCCAAAGGTCACGTGTTACCAAGGGTTGTGAGTTACCAAAGGTCATGAGTTACCAAAGGTTGTGAGATACCAAAGGGTGTAAGTAACCAAAGGGTACAAGTTGCCAAGGGTTACGAACATCAAGAGGTACGAGGACCAAGAGGTACGAGGATCAAGAGGTACGAGGACCAAGAGGTACCATGGACCGAAGGGGTGCATGTTCCAAACGGTGTCTATTGAGACAGGTTGTGTCTGATCCTTATGGACCAGTCTATGACTTACTAAGTCAAGACATGGTTCACGGTCTGTCGAAGCCAAGGAAGAGTCGCATGGTCCGATCGGTTGCTAAGCCTACCGGTTTGGGCTTGAGGCTTACTCGGCCATTTGGATCGAGGCCCAAGGCCGGATCAGGCAAGGAAGTCCGTGAGGCCATTGAGCCGGACTTCATGGACCGGTCGCACCTAGATTCTATCCGGTTAGACGGATTGGTCTTTGGGGATGATCCGGACCTGTTCGTGTGTTCTGCTTATCTATTCTGGACCGTCTATCTGATTCTAAGTCAAGGGGTGGTTGGTTGAATGACTTAGGATACGGTAGATGGGTTCATACCTTTTTTATTATTATATTGTCTGAGGTTTATCTATGTTCTAGGAACCAAGCCAAGCATTGTAGAATCGTTCAGATCTACTCTCGGTTATGATTAATGCTTATCTGGTTGTGGTTTCAGGAACTAAGGATGGTTCTGGTCAAGCCAAGGAGCCGTGAAGGCTCGGTCAGTGAGAGGCTGTGTAACGTGTGGTTAGATGATGCTAGGGATGAACTAGTGATTGTCTATGAAACTGTTAAGAAGTTGTGTATTGGATCTCATGTTTCTAAGTAATACAATTTATACACATTTATATTCCGCTGTGCAAATCTGTTCGTTTGTTTATGAACCTCATATTCGAATATGACTTAGTAAATAAAGGCTTAAGATGAATCAAACAAGCAAAGAAATTAATAAGTAAGCATTTGTATCCAGTTGGGTCGAGAGACCAGGAATGGGTATTACAATTGTTGTTTCCACTTTTCCGTTGTTTTATATATTTTAAAACCATACATGATGCATCTTATGCTTTAGCATGAATTTGTTAGCAGAAGTTGGTTTATAAATTGAAGCTGGTTTAAAATAAAAATGGTTTACAAATTCTTATAAATACAAATCTTGAGTTAAAGGATTTTTCTATTCAAGTTGGATGGTTGTATGCTTAAAGAAGTATATAGGTTGGTTGCCTTCTGTAACTTTTGACATTAACACATCAGTGTAAATTTTTTAAATTGATAATAAAATTTACATTTTTGTTAACATTTGAACTATATATATTAACAATACATTAAATTTTGCATAAATAATCTTAATAGCTAACAATACATCAAAAAAAGGGAAACAATTGCATTTTACACATTTTTGTTCATGTGAGTTTGAGGAAACATAAAAAACAAATTAAAAATCAATATCATATTTTAATGCTACTTGCTTTTTTAAGATAATAAAAATTGGATTTCTTTTCAAATCGTTTAAATTATAAAATTTAAGAAGAAATGTATTAAAAATCTATCAAATTCAATAAAAGCAAATATTTTGAACAAAGTAAAGTAGTTATATTTTTAATTAATTATTTTAATATAGTAACAAATATATAATTTCTATAAAAAGAGAAGTAGTAAAATTTGTAGTGAAAATAATGAAAATTATAATTAAAAATAAACTAAAAATTCTATTTAAATTTAAAATATATTTATATCATTTCGTTCATTTGCTTACCTGCCGTAGGGCGGGTCCGACCCTAGTCTTATATATACATAACAATATGTATACAGAGAAAACATATTTTCTGACTCTTTGTATTCCAATAGTGGATTTTATGTCATTTATCATTATCATTTAGTTTAATTTTAATTATGTTTAAAATCCTCTCCGAGATTGGACAATGTTGTGTTTGAGCATCCTTATGCTCCATTTCAGGATAAGCCGGTGGAAATTTCTAGGTTTTGTTGAAGAGATTGGGAAATAGTCACCGAGGAAAAGAGATGGTGGAATGAAAGAGGGAAAGAGGAAAAAAGTTAATATTTTGAATTTGAAGTTAGTTATTAGAGTATTATGGACTTGTTGTAATTAGAGAGTTTAGAGACTGAATATTTCTATGTTATTATTAATGATCAAGGGGGTTCCTTTATATAAGGATTACAAGATAAAGATAAATGGAAAGAGTACATATCCTAATCCAACAGGAAATAGGAAAACTATTAAAACATAGAAAAGGAAAACATCTAAGTTCTAAGTCGGCCAAGACTAGACGACTTAATACTAAGTCGTCCAAGACTAGCCGACCTAATACTAAGTCGGCCAAGACTAGCCGACCTAATACTAAGTCGGCCAAGAGTAGCCGACTCTCTCTCTCTCCCTTGGACGCGGCCGCGGCTGGGCCTGGTCGTGGCTGATGAGACTTCTCTTCTTGTCTTGGTTAATGGCAATCCATTCCATGATTTATAACACTCCCCCTTGGATGCCATAACCATACAGGATTTGTAGTACGCTTCATGTTGCCTCATTAAAACCTTATCAGGAAAACCCAGTGGGACAAAACCATGATGAAGGAAAAAGAGTACAAAACGCACTACTCCCCCTGATGTGAACCTCAGTGTAGGTTCTACATTCTACGCATCTTGGTGCGTGATATTTCCTATATATGTAGGAAGGGAGTAATCGGCCAAGTTCATTACTAAGCTGTATCTAGACCACTTTGACCTCTTAGGTCATTTCTCATGTCTCTTGACATCGAGTGTCCCGGTAAAGCATGTGTGCTAAATAATGTGAACCATATTGTTCTCTGGAATCACTATTGGGTCTTTGCAAATAGTGTTTGCATGTGTCCATAGTCTAGACGTGATCGTCTACTGTTAATTCTTTACTTTGATCGGACAAAATAAGTACTTATGGACAATGTACTAGACATGGTTATCATGAACCTGTGTCTCGACCTGGCCGATCCATGTCTGGGTCATAGACCTCGTCTATACATGTCCACTACTTGTCTCGTGAGTGTTCAAGATCAATGATCATTGCTGTGAGTTTATAATCTCTTATTATGGCTTTGCGGCCGAACACTCTCATGGATGTGGACATCGATTTCTTTGCCTTAGGCAGTACCATATCTATCTCGGACATTGTAGTCCTTTATCCATCTCTTGATGGTGTCTCATGACCTCTGTTGCTGTGGATTATATCACACACTGAAATATATATTATTAGGTCATAGATCTCGGCTCTCACAAGCTTATGGGCTACAATACATTTGTATCCGGTTGATCTTTTGTCTCTACTAGCCCGTGATCAAGAAGAAGGGCTAGACGCCTTTTAGTCTTAAAAGTCGGACGCATCCAGTAGAAGAGCCAGACGTTCTTTGCTGAAGAGCCGGACGCCCTTAGACGGACAGAGTCGGACATCTTTAGTTTGAAGGGCCGGGGCTGGATGCTTTTGGTCGGACACCCACATAGATTTATTCTATGCCTACTAACCTCTTTTAGGTTTAGTATAATCACAAGGAATTTCAAATATATGGACTGTATTGGATTGTCTTTTATACAACTCCAAGATCAATGATCATGCGTGATCAATTTCTTTTACATACTATATGCAGCTGCTTTATGTTTCAGTCCATGAATCAGCTTAGGAACGAAGCTGTTCTTTCATCTTATCCAGTGATCCATATGCTGCTTACTACATCATTTGTATCTAATTTCATTCTTATGACCAGACCATTGTCAATTCGAAAATCTGTAGCAGCATCCACCACATAGGAGTTTATCTCCTTATAATCTGTTCCTTTGATCTCTGTGAGTATCTTGTGTAACAAGCTATAATCTAATATTGTTAGTAGGAAAACATGAACACCTTTACATCATGTACATATCTCACGGTTTCATTACTTCTCACAAGATCTATCTATTTCACTGGTTTATCAGATGGCGTTTATGTATATGTATATGGCCAATACGCCCATCTCTCTTTTAGATACTTTGAACCTCCACGTTTTATCTTTTCTAATCTTTATGATCTTTCATGATTGTATGAGTACTCTTTCGTGGGTTCATGATCCTCGTTCATCTCTTTATGTTCAAGTGCTATAACTTTATGTATCTCTATACAAATGTGTGTGTGTGTGTCGACACTTTCATGTGGTTCCATTATGTTCCAGACATGATCTATAGATTTGAGATCTTATTATCCAGGACCTTTATTACCTAGTAGCTTGGCGTCCCAAGACTACATGGTTTGGTACCTTAGATGTGTAGCTGCGCAACCTTTTCTCAATGTCTGGTATGGTTTCTCTTATAATCTCGGATCTGTATTCTATGCACCATTCTTTTCTATCCGAGATTCCTTTATCTTATGGAACACTTGGTCTATCTTGTATAGACTCTATAGCAACTTGATTGTGTCTCTTCTAGGACATTCATTTGGTGCTAAGCTGGTTAGTCATTTCTCGGGCCAGTGTCTGGCATTTCGATTAGCTTCTCAATTAGCTAGCTTTATATAATCTTTCTTTGGACGTCTTAAATCATAATCTCTAGTCCGAGGATCTTTGCCAAGACAATGATGGTTAAAACCATTCGTACTTTTAACATTCTTTATCCAGCTTATAATCTTTCTCCTTTAATATTCGGATTCATTTGTTTTATGCAATCCGTACCTGGCCACTATTTGATCACCCATGTTTTGGCTCTCGGTCCTTTTTATTTCGTGGAGAAGATCTTATTCTTATATATTCCCAATCCTCTTCTGAGGTTCCATCTTAGACGGCACATGTATGTATGTGGTGGTTTATTCAAAATCTTTTAAGATGGTGTATGTCTGGTTTTATGACCCGTATTCAATCTGAGATGGGAATACCTATGCTCACTTATATGGCCTGATGCATATGATCATATTATCATTCTGTACATGTAAAACATAATGTCTCCAAGCTTACATGGCCGAACCTTTTATAGGTAATGGATTACATGGCCGAACCTTTTATAGGTAATGGCTTATATGCGGCCAAGCCTGCACTATATAGCCAAGTCATGGCCAAGTCGTGGCCAAGCCATTTACAGGTGATGGTCTTTTCAGCCGACCATAACATGGTCTCTTCGGCCGAGTAATGGCCTCTTCGGTTTGGCCATTTGTATCATGGCCTCTACGGCCGAGGAATGGTCCTTTATGGCCGAGTAATGACCGAGCCATATAACATGGTCGTAGACCATACACGAACTTGTAGTATTGATCATGGGTTTATCCTCTCTCCTCCTCATGACCATACTATAAGGTCGTGGTGCTTGGGACAATTAAGCCTAATGAGTTTCCCTTTGTGTACATGTTTCACAACGTGAGATCTTTTACGGGATAACTCTGTGCCTTTTCAATCTTTGCATCAAGTTTAGACTTTAGGATGGCTAATCCTATCATGCCATATAGTGTAAAATTTCGTGGTGTTATCTCAATATGGTTACCACATTTCTTGCCTCTTTATCATACTGATCTGTAGCATAGTTTTGATCAGTAGGGATCATAGGTATAGTCTCGACCACTTTCTTTCAAAGTCTTAGGCGTTTTTCTTCTTAAAATCTAAAGGAACTTGTTTCCTTCCTTACCCATTGTTTCTACTTGGAAATCATACATTATAACTTCAATGGGTCACATGTTCTTTTGGGTGTGTATAAAGCCTTTTAAGGCAATGCCTTAGCCATAGTTTCTTTACTATGGTTACTATACCCATTCATGATTTCTTACTTGGTTTTATGCACTTTAGACAAAAATAGAATCATTCATATGTTCAAGTAAGATCAGGCAAGATAATGAATTCAAAACCAATTCCATTGTATATATAAAATCGTGAAACATCAAATAGGTTTAAAAGCAAATCACAAAACAAGGACTTTAAAATAAAATGTCGAGATCCCTCTTAGTCAATAGACATGCCGGCCACTCCTTGAGTTATATTGGACACGACTCCCTTGGATTCATCCTGATCTATATCGGTCTTATTTGTATCAAGATATCTCATCTCACTGCTCCTCTTTAGTACCTTGTTATTCTCAATCACCGTTAGGCAAGAGATCAGGTCATTGTAAGTGGTAGAACCTCTTTCTATGTAGATATGTTTTGACAAAAATCTTCTGGATGGAATGTGGAGTATGTCTTGAATAGACAATCATTATCTGTTACCTCTTCTCCACATAATCTCAGTTGGTACACGACCCTGGACAAGGCAAAGTGAAACTCGGCCACTGTCTCAAAGTCTTGGAATCTGAGACTCATCCATTCATGTTTGACCTTTGGTAATAATACCATAGTGTATCTGGACTTTATTTCTGTCCAAAGGTCACGAGGATTCTTGATATGTAAATACTGATTTCTCAGTTCCTCAGTGAGATGATGGCTCATAATAGTTATGGCTCTTAACTTTTCACTTTCAATTTCATCATTTCTTTCAATGATACATTTCCCGAGTCCTTTAGACTTCAGGGCAATTTGAAGTGTTCATTTCCAATTCAAGATAATTATCTCTAGAGAGATTTAGAATGGCATAATCCATGGGTTAAATCTCGGCATCTGAAATCATATTATCAATCAATTCTTTGATTTAGAATTCTTGCAACCAATTCAAATAATCAGTGCATATGATTTCATAAGTCTCTCTATAATGCTTAGGCCATACAGCTTTGCATTGTGACGCTTATACCTCACGGCCATTATAAGATACAACGATCTTAAGGATCGGATCATGATGCAATCCGGTTTATATAACCATCCGGATACTAGGCCACACGGTCACTTTGATATGCACTAAGCCACACAGCTTTTAATCAATCAAGGGCACAAGAGTAGCCGACTCTCTCTCTCTCCCTTGGACGCGGCCGCGGCTGGGCCTGGTCGTGGCTGATGGGCATTCTCTTCTTGTCTTGGTTAATGACAATCCACTCCATGATTTATAACAGGACTATCTATATTTTCGATTTGACATGAGATGATTACAACAACGTATTTCCGAATAGGAATATACAGAGCGGTGACTACTAAAAGAAAGTTAATGTTGTAGACAACAACAAACAAGATAATAACTAGTTCAACAAACGCAATATACCCCAATCTCATTCCACATAGGTTTTATGTGTAAATGTCACATGTATAGTTTAATTTTTTTTTTTTTGGTAAAAATGTAAAGATATTACTACCAAGCTTTTTTGTTTTTGACAGAAAATACAGAAGTTAACAAGAAACAGGTAAAGAGAAAATAAAATTCTAAACACAAACTCGATTTAGCTAAAACGGGACGAAAGACACAAACTACCTAAACCGCTATCCCCGAGGCTCGACCATGTCCACAACAACAGCTTGCCGCAAAAGAATGAGCCAAGTTCAACCGAGAGTCGAGACCCCGGTAATTTTGGCCTCCCCGGTGATCCGCTCTTAAAGATAATGGCCCATCTGAGAACAGCTTGCCGAGGCTTAATAGCACAAACCCACAAGAATAGACAGCAAGAGCAGAGGCCTACCACACCCGCCGCAACCAAAACTGAGCTTTTATTAGGCCCGAATACGACCTGTACACGATGCCGCTCCGAGCAAAAAGGAGCTGCAACCTCCGAACATCCCACACTGAACCTAACCTGCACACAATTGCCTCGCACACCACCACAAAGAGCTCAAGCAAACCCAAGTGATGCTGGGATGTGAGCGAAGACCGAGCATTAGGAAGTGGCGGTCAATGACCTGAGAACCACCACACGCCCGTCGTCGCCGAGAACCGACGAACTGAAATTGGAGACGCTAGAGCCGTCACTTGCCTCAACAAGAACGGGATTTGAAAACAGGGCACACCGGTACAGAAACCGCAAAGAGGAGGGCCAAAGGTGAGGAAGCAAAGTGAAAGGCAACTCAAGCGGACATAGACGACCGCTCTTTAAACCTCCCATATGACCTACGCGAGCCGGCCACCGAGCTCAGACACCATCCCGCCTGCGTGCTGAAGCTCACGAACTCGCCGCCGTGGTAAAGAAACCCACCAGCACACACCACGCTAGGAGGAGGACACTCAGGTTCAAAAAACCGACGAGAGACACCCTCCGTAGCCGAGAACCGCCTGGGCCAGAGCAGCGGACCGTCGAAACCCAGGAGAGGACACCACGACGCTCCTCCTCACGGGCAGAAAAAGCAGGACGAGATCTGAAAGAGAAAATCGATCTCCAACCATACCCCAAAAAGCAGACTGCAACCTCCACCCACCGCTCGACCTTCTCGCCATTTTTCCAGAGAAAGCTGAGAGACCACCGGATCAAAACTCCTCTGCAGCGGAGTAATTCCCGGAGCCAAACTCTAGCCCAGAACAACGCACATATCGAAGGGAAACGAGACAGATGGGATAGCAGCAAAACGAGAGAAAGAAACTAGACGGAGGGGGCCTCCAGTCACCGTACGCGCCGCCACGCGCCGTCGGTGCCGAAGGAGTCGAAGCTCAAGTTTATCGTCTTCAAGGGATAAATTGGAGAGAGAATAGAGCTTATCGTCTTCAAGGGATAAGGTGAGGATCCTTGAGGACTACGTATAGTTTAATGTTGAATACAACAACAAAGGAGATCGTAACTAGTTCCCGATCACTAAACCGTTTTAATAAATATATTTGGCTTATGGCATCAAAACACCTTCGCACAGCTATGTGAATATACGAGCATGAGTAGTGTGATGAGTTATTGACACAGTTCTTTAAGAAAAAAAACTAAATAAAAAAAGGATAAAATAGAATGTCACAAGAATTACAATCGCTTCTTTACGAAGAAACGTTGACAAATATTTGAGAGATGAGCTCTCCACTTGGCTTATGTTTAGTGGACATCTGCATTTTTGATATATATATTTAATTATTAGGTAAAAATAATTAAATAAAAACGTTAAGAGACTTGAGTGTGAGAGATTTACCACTAATGTTGCTCTAGGATCTTACATATATCCCGTTTATTAATGTATAAGAGTAGACATAGGGGCATCAGAGTCCCAAATTATTATGTATAGTGTTGAAATATGGTTTGTTGGTAGTAAATAGTAGGCATGGGCTTTCGGGGGCCCGTCAGTTTCGGTTCGGTTTGATTCAAATTTTCGGACTAATGCTCATAGGTCCTATTCGGGTTTTACTCAATATCGGGTCGAGTTCGGTTTTTTTCGAATTTGGTTTGGATTGGTCTGTAACAAATGTATGAAATCGTCAAAAATATTTTCTCTAAACCCGAAAAATTTACAAAAAATATTAAAATATATAAATTATTCACAAATCTAATTAAAAATTAGTTAAATTATTTAAACTTACTAAAAAGATTCAAAATAACAAATAAAACAAACTACAAAAATCTTTAGAAAACTATAAAATACTAAATTACCTTAACATATATAAAGACATTAGCATATTTAACTAATTTTGGATATCTTCGGATCCTAATTTGGATTTCGGTTCGGTTCGGATTATATCGATACTCTAAAGTACTAAACTCATAAGTCTCGTTCGGATATTTTTGTATAACGGTTTCGATTTTTTTGTTCGGATTTAGGTAAGTATTTCGGCTTGGGATAAAAACGTCCAGATCTAGTAAATAGATTAAAGAGTTTTTGTAGGAGTTCTGATTTCTCACAAAACTAAAGAAAGAAATAAGAAAAGTAAAAGAAATTGAAAGAAATGGAACAGAAAATTCAAGTCTAGAGTCGAAAAGACTTTCGGTTTCAGCTGCTCTTTTCTTTTTCTTTTTTGTCTCCTAGCTGCCTAAAGAAGCCCTCTTTCTTTCTCTCTCTCTCTGCTCAAATCGAAATTAGGGTACGAAGTTGACGGCGAGAAGATGAGTGCTTCAAGGTTCATAAAGTGCGTCACCGTCGGTGACGGCGCCGTCGGCAAGACTTGTCTACTCATCTCATACACAAGCAACACTTTCCCCACTGTGAGTTCACTCTCCTCTTTTTCGCCTAAAGTTGAGATCTTTCTTAGAAAAATTTGCTTAGGTTCTCTCAAAGGCTTGATCTTTTTGCACATCTGCTTGTTATCGTGATCAGTAGAAGCTTTAGAGATTTAGTAGCTCACGGCAGTGATGTTACTTTACTGATGTATAGGATTGAGATTGTCTGCTAGTCAATTGTGGTCTTTGAGATGTTTGTAATCTATTTATGTATGTTCTGAGCTCTGACTGATCCATTGTTGTGGTGACAGGATTATGTGCCAACTGTGTTTGATAATTTCAGTGCTAATGTGATTGTTGATGGGAACACCATCAACTTGGGATTGTGGGACACTGCAGGCAAGCTATAGCTTTGCTTTGTTCTTTTTTTTTGTTGTTGTGTCTTATTTGTCTTTAAACTTTGTGTGTTTATGTTCTGCCTTGATGAAACATACACAGGACAAGAGGACTATAATAGACTAAGACCATTGAGCTATCGTGGTGCTGATGTCTTCTTGCTCGCATTCTCTCTCGTCAGCAAAGCTAGCTATGAAAATGTTGCTAAAAAGGTTAATACTCAAATCATAAATTTTCAATAGTCATTTTCATACAATATATTTGATGTTTTGCTTATTATTTCTTCAGTGGGTTCCTGAACTCAGACATTACGCTCCTGGTGTTCCAATCATCCTTGTTGGAACAAAGCTTGGTTGGTTCTTTTCTTTATTTTTTATTTCATCTAGTCAAAAGATATAGTTCTGATTAACAGATTCTCTTTCAGATCTTCGAGATGATAAGCAGTACTTTGTTGAGCACCCTGGAGCTGTGCCTATATCTACTGCTCAGGTACCTTTCCTCATATTCTTCTGGCGGATCGTTTTCGTTAAGTACTTATGTTCCTTTTTATTCATTGTAGGGTGAAGAACTGAAGAAGCTTGTTGGAACTTCTGCTTATATAGAATCCAGTGCAAAGACCCAACAGGTACCTCATATCAAATTCATCATCTTTTTATACCTTTGTTTCAAAATCTTGCTGACGATACCTCATTGGGTTATACAGAATGTAAAAGCCGTCTTTGATGCGGCTATTAAAGTAGTTCTCCAGCCACCTAAAAACAAGAAGAAAAAGAAGAGAAAGTCTCAGAAAGGATGTTCTATATTGTGATTTGCTAGAACAAGAAGAACCCAACAGTTATAAAGTTATAACTAATCCTTGTTTTCCGAGAGTGCTACGGACCCATTTTTTCTTATTTCCATGAAACAAGAATCTGTTGTTTTGTAGTCTGAATACTGACATATCAAAAGAAACTCATTGGTCTTGTTTGAGGTTGTATTCTTGTTTGCATTATGTAAATATATGATGATACCACGTTTTGCTTTCGATTCCATTTTAGAGACTATTTACTGCTTTGGTTGTGTTGTTGTTGTTACAAGAGAGGGTCGCAAGAAGAGACCAAGAACCAAGTTTTGGTTTTGCAAGTTGGCAAGTTCAGTTTCTGGTCCAATGAACGATGACGAAGACAATAAGGATATTGTAATAAAACAAATCTGATTCTTCTAGAGAACAAGAACTTTAACAAGTCCCATTAAAGACCGTTCAATAGATATGACATCAAGCATGTAAGGGCCATCCGCTTCAAGGTAAGTCTTCTCTTTGAGAATCAGAACAAAACAATAGAATCTTTCTCCATTACCTTTATATGAAGACAAAGCGGGCGGCTCAAAAGAGACTTTTTTGCAAATGACACCTATATTGCTTAAGCAAATTGTAAATGGAACCATTAAGAGAATCGCCAAGAGGCTTACGGTTCACGCTTTGAAACACAGGCCTCTCATTTTGATATGTATCCCATTCTTTCTTATAAATAGAGATTTATGTTTTGGTTTGTGAGACCTATCCCAAGCAAGAGAGCTTTCGTTTCAATCAAAAACTATGGCAACGAGAAGGATTTTAAAAGAACTGAGGGAGTTGCAAAGAGACCCTCCTATGTCATGCAGTGCAGGTTAGAGAATTTTTTTTCATTTTGTGTATCCAAGTTGATTTTTTGGTTTGTGTATCATTACGTTTCTTCTAAAGGATTTGATATTTTTTTTTTGTCTCTCCTTATTATTATTTTCTTGGAAAGAATCTTAAATTAATTCAACCAAAAAAAATAGTTTTACATTTGCTGTTAACATGGTATCTAAGGTTTTTTTCTTCTCTCCTTGGTTATGGATTTTTCAGGTCCAGTAGGAGAAGACATGTTTCACTGGCAAGCTACAATAATGGGTCCTAACGAAAGTCCATACACGGGAGGTGTTTTCCTTGTCACTATCAATTTCTCGCAAGATTATCCTTTCAAACCTCCCAAGGTAAATAAAATAACTTCCACAACACGAAACTTATAATCTCCCTAGGGCTCAAAAAATAACCATCATGGTTTTGTTTATGTTTTCAGGTTGTATTCAGAACCAAAGTGTTTCACCCTAACATCAACAGCAACGGGAACATCTGTTTGGACATTCTCAAAGACCAGTGGAGCCCTGCCCTTACAATCTCTAAGGTTCAAAATCACTAAAAAATCTTCTTTTAAATATTTCTATAAGCCTCATCAGTTATTGTTTTATACCCAACAAATTTAACAAGTTACTAAACATGCTTGGTGTTACAGGTGCTTCTCTCTGTGTGCTCTCTTCTTACAGACCCAAACCCTGATGATCCTCTGGTTCCAGAGATAGCTCACATATGCAAAACCGACAAGGCCAAATACGAAGCCATGGCTCGAAGCTGGACCCAGAAGTATGCCTTGTACTAAAACTCACAACTCCTAATGTCTACAACTTGTGGTTTTGGTCTTATTTTATTATAATAAAACAAAGATGTGGAATGATATTCTGATTTCTATTGTTCCTTGAATAATTTAGAAAATTGTTTTGGTATTGTACTAATAAGTGTCATTACTATATTAGATATCGATTTTGATTCCTGCCTAGACCTTTTCTGTATAATTATTGGCAGTAAAGCTGATTTGGATTCTTTGCTCTTTGGTGGTTGATCAATCTATTCATTGTAATAACTACTTCTCAATTGTAACCCACCAATTATTTGATCGGTAGATTACTTTAAACAGACATAATTCATCAGAGCACCTATGTGTAATATTTATGATAGGTGTGGTTGTTTTATGTTTGTGTTAAATGTTAATATATAACTTTATATTTACAATTGTCGCAAAATTATATATTTCTTAATTTTGATTTTTTTTTTTAAAAAGCATCGTTTCAATGACTTTAGATACATTTCATTGTCAAGTCTTTAACAATACAGCGTTGTGGGCCTTGTGGCTATGAACTATGCTCGGTCTAGATGGTTCAAAATTATGCCGATACCACCACCTATATGGCTCCAAAAAGCCAATAGAAATGAAATAGATTATATATGTCAAGGTATCAGCTAGGTTCGATTCGATCTTAATCAGATTAACTCCTAAGCTTCAAGATCGATTCCTTCGTTTCTTAACTAGTGATCAAGCAATCGATACTCACAACACGCAATGTTTATCCGGTGTTCACCGCACTTCTCCAATGTAGAGAAGCCGCTATACTCACCGGAGCTAGCTCAGCTAGCAATCCACTAGAATCAGTTTGATTACAAGTGTAGATATCACAACCTGATATCGATCGTGTTTTCTGTGCAGCTATTATTACAAGCGTATACACAAAGCAGTAACCGGAGAGGAGTACATCAGCGACTACGACGGAGATGACAGTCTTTCAACCTCCGGACCCTCCGAAGACGAAGGCTCGTAGCTTGAACCAGAGATTGTAGGGTGACTTCAAGAGCTGCGATCAACTACTGGATCTTCTCTATCTCAGTCACCTCAATCTCTTCCGGCGTTCGTAACCTCTCCCTTTCTCTTTCTCTTTCTCTCTATAAAACTCCTCTCTCGCTCTCCTCTGTTTTGGTGAGGAAGACGATGATCGTAACAGCCTGTGGGACCGACTCCCTTTTATAACAATCTTCACTTGCCAGCTCAGCTGAGCTGTAGACCAGATTCTTTTTATCACGAACCGGCCCATTACTTGTTGAACAAACTCGTCACAATCTCGAAAGGCCCAAAGACTTAGACCTGATACGACACCGTTCTTCACAAATCTCCACCTTGTCGAATTAGGTCTTTCAAACAAAACCTTTCTGCCGAACACTGTTCATACCAGAAGCGACAAATCATGTCGGAATCATCACAGAACAGCCACACCAGCTCAAACAGCCATACTCAGACAAATCCTGAACTCAGTCTCCACCTTCTCCGGTGAACAGCCCAGACCCTCTCTTGTTCATTCCAGATCGAGAACCTTCCCCGACACTAACTCTCCCAGCTGATTTCACAAACCCAGATCCACTCCCTGCCCCTCTGCAGAATATCCCAGAAGAACAGACAACAATAAACCCTTCTGATCCCTCAGCAACCCAGCCACACAGATTAACCAACCTCGAATACTGTAAGTATTCTTATCTTCTCCACATTGACTTTAAGAATGAACTCGAAATAACAATTTTTCTTCTCAGACAACGAGAACCTGAACCTCTTCGACGAAGATCCAGTAACCCCCTCATAAGTCTTTTATTAATCTGTTAGTTAACCTTGTTGTTTTGTCAAGATCAAACCACTAACAAGTTTGTCTCTTACTTTTCCATGAACTCCTTCCAACGAGACGATCAAACAACAGAACCATCTCGAGGTATCTCAATGCACGCTCAGGCAACGACCCCCAGCGTTACAAGATGCTTCTCGAACGTGTTACCAGGTAAACTCTTCATTAGGATATCGGCAGGATTTAGGGTTGTATGAATCTTTAGAACTTTTACCATCCCAAAATAAATAATGTCACAGATGAAATGAATTTTATTTGCAACATGCTTGGTCCTGTCATGATGAACCGAGTTCTTAGCTAGGAAAATAGCACTCTGAGAGTCCCAATGTAGCTTAAAGAACTCTGAGTTAAAACCCAATTCACCGCAAAAATCCCTCAACCATAACCGTTCCTTCGTAGCATCTGATAAGGCCACATACTCAGCCTCTGTTGTTGACAACGCCACAACATGCCGAGAGTCACAATGTAGGTTAAAGAACTCTGAGTTAAAACCCAATTCACCGCAAAACTCCCTCAACCATAATCCTTCCTTCGTAGCCTCTGATAAGGCCATATACTCAACATCTATTGTTAACAACGCCACAACATGCTGAAGACACGATCTCCAACTAATAGTATTACCTCCCACTTTGAACACATAACCTGTCACTGACCTTCGCTTATCAAGATCTGTAGAGTAATCAGAATCACTGAAACCTTCAATATCAAAATGTCCTGACTTTGTAAAGGTCAAACACATTTCCTTAGCTCCTTGTAGATACCTCATAATCTACTTCACAGCTTCCCAGTGTTCTCTGCTAGGCTTAGACATAAACCTACTTACCAAACCAACATCAAATGCAAGATCAGGCCTTGATCCAACCATAGCATACATCAAACTTCCAACAGCGCTTGCATATGGAACTTTATTCATATTCTTAGACTCAATTAGCCACTCTTTATCTTGTAAACTCTTGAGCTTGAACTGGGCATTTGAAGGAGTTACTACTGGCTTGCTATACTTCATTCCAAACGTTTTCAAGATCTGTCCAATGTATTTACTCTGAGTCAGCTTCAATGTTCCCTTCTTTCTATCTCTTATTATATCCATTCCGAGAATCCTTGAAGCTGCACCAAGATCTTTCATCTCGAATTCAGATTTTAAACTCTCCTTCAAATTCTGAATCTCTTCCTTGCTGTTTGCTGCTATCGACATATCATCCACATATAACAGTAGATATATTCCTTCTCCTGAACTCAGTTGCTTCATATAGACACACGGATCTTTAACACATCGCTTGAACCCCAAGGTCTTGATGAAAGTATCAAATCTTTGGTTCCATTGTCTGGGCAATTGCTTCAACCCGTAAAGAGATTTTCCTAGGAGACACACTTTTCCTTCTTCTCTCTTCTTTATGAAACCTTCAGGTTGCTCCATATAAATGGTTTCATCAAGCTCTTTGTGTAAGAACACAGTCTTTACATCCATCTGTTCAAGCTCCGTATCAAAATTCACCACATATGACAACATGATTCGTATTGACACATGCTTCACAACTGGAGCGAAGATCTCATTGTAGTCCATTCCTTCTACTTGAGTATACCCTTTAGCAACTAAGCGAGATTTGTATCTGGGATCTTCAACTCCAGGAATTCCCTCTTTGATTTTGTAAATCCACTTGCACTCAATGATTCTCTGTTTTAGAGGTCTATCGACTAAATCCCAAGTGTGATTCTTATCCAGAGAACTTTTCTCTTCTTTCATTGAGGCATTCCATTTATCCAAATCTGTGCTCTTCATCACTTCAGCCACAGTCTTAGGTTCATCAACAGAAATGTCAGCCACACTCATCAAAGCGTAAGCAACAAAGTCTCCACTTTCAAAGATAGCAGGAGGTTTAGTCTGTCTTCTGACACGATCACGAGAAAGAAGATAGTCACTGAGAGATTCCTCAATCCCTCCAGATTCCTACTATGTTCCCTCCTCACTTTCTTCTGATTCATGAGCTCCACCTTCACCTGAATTTCCTGAATTCGATGTAGAACCAACTTAAACTGAAGACACACCCTGATACGGTCCTTGAATCAGATCAGCTTTGAAAGTAACCTTCTTGACTTTAGAGCCACTCTCTAGTTATTTTCCTTTTGACTTCATATAGAGTACATTTTCGTCGAAAACCACATTTCTGCTTATGGTGGATTTGCCTTCATCATCCAACCAAACTCTGTATCCTTTAATACCCCGAGGATATCCCATGAAGATTCCCTTAATAGCTCTTGGACTCATTTTGTCTTGAACTGTGTGCACGTAAGCAACACATCCAAATCTTTTAAGATGATTAAACTCCACCATGACGCCAGACCATACTTCTTCAGGAATCTTAATTCCAATAGATGCGCTAGGAGTCCTGTTGATTAAGTAGACTGTTGTCGATGCAGCTTCTGCCCAAAATTTCTTCTCTAAGCCGGCTTCAGCTAGCATACATCTGATCTTGTTTGATATAGTCCTATTCATCCTCTCTGCCACTCCATTTTGCTGTGGAGTATAAGTGAAAGTTCTGTGCCATTTAATTCATGCATCCTTACACATCTTTTCCATCTGATTGTCGGAAAATTCCAAACCATTATCAGTTCTGAAACACTTGACTTTCTTTCCTGTTTGTGTTTCCACAAGTTTCTCCCACTCAAGAATGTTCTCATAAACTTCATCTTTGGATCTTAAGAACCTAATCCAAACCTTGTTTAAGAAATCATCAATCAGTGTAAGAAAGTACTTGCAACCAGATAAGCTCTTTGCATTAGACACATAACCCCATAAATCACTATAAACATACCCAAGAACCTCAGTAGTAGTATGCTTACTCATAGGAAACAGTAACTTGTGAGCTTTCCCCAATACACACTCTTCGCAGAAATCCAAAGTATGCACCTCTTTGTCACTCAGATAACCATTCTTAACCAGAATATACATGTTCTTTAAGCTCATATGTCCCAGCCTAGAATGCCAAAGATTTGTCATGTTCACGCCTTGTCGCACTACGTTCACTTCTGCTTTCTCCACAGAGCCATCAAGATAGTAAAGACCATCTTTGTAATTTCCCGAAAGAACCTTCTTCCCTCCTTTAAAGAACACAACATTGTAATTTTTTCCAGAATACTTACATCCATTCTTTTCAAGTTGACCATACGATATCAAGTTTATAACCATCGAAGGCATGTACCTTACTCCAGTCAAAACCACAGTAGACTGATCAGGATTAACGATCTTCAGCTTTCCTATTCCTTTCACTTCGCTGACAGTGTTGTTTCCCATTAGTACCTTGCCTCCTTCGAACTCCTATAGATCAAATAAGACTTCTCTGTTCGGTGTGATATGAAACGTACATCCAGAATCGAGAACCCATTCTTCTATTGTGTCATGTATACTTGCAGTTAAAATCATGGTAAACTCCTTTTCCTCCACGACGTTTGCAGAACTAGAAGACCTTTGTTCTTTTTTTTCTGGACAGTCCCTCTTGAAATGTCCTTCTTTTCCACACACCCAACACTCTCTCGTCTTCTGTTGAAACTTGCCTTTAGATTTAGATATATTGTCTCTACTCTTAGATATATTTCTCCCATAACTTCATAGTTTCTTTTCACTCCTCCCTCTAGAAACTACTAACCCTTCGGAGCTTGTCTTGGGCTTCTTGCCTAGACCTTTCTCAACAAGCTCAGCTTCTTTGGCATAAGCTGAAGCAGTGACCTCTTTAACCGTTAGAGTTTCTTTACCATTCCCATACTTAAGAGTGTGAACCAGTGAGTCATATTGAGGAGGTAGACTCGTTAGAATCTGAATTGCTTGATCCTCGTCAGACACTTCAATGTTTAGACTTGCTAAATCATCAACCAACTTCAAGAATGTATCAAGATTCTCCTCTATACTTTTACTCTCAATCATCTTGTAGCTCGCAAACCGCTGCTTTAGATATATCATGTTCGGAAGCGTTTTTGTTTGATAATCTCCCTCAAGAGCTTTCCAAACTCCCATAGCTGTAGTCTCTCTCATGACTTTTCTCAGCACAATGTTGGTTAAGCTTGAGCAGATGAGATTTCTCACACGAGTATCCTTTTCTTTTGCTAGATGATCTATCTTGACTTCCTTCTCAGTGACAGTATCATCACCATCTTCTTCTTTTGGAGTTGTAGCTTCAGTGCTTAAGATGTGTTCCAGTCCCTGCAACTCAAGTTGCATTAACATCTTAAACTTCCACAATCCAAAATCATCATAACCATCAAACTTCTCCATCTCGAACTTTGTATGTACTGACTTCATTTTCGAGATTCCAGAACCAACAAGCCTTCAAGCAATACAGATCTGCCCTGCTGAACCACAGAGCCGATCGAACCTAGTTCTCTTCACCGAGAACCTGGCTCTGATACCACTTGTTAAGGTATCAGCTAGGTTCGATTCGATCTTAATCAGATTAACTCCTAAGCTTCAAGATCGATTTCTTCGTTTCTTAACTAGTGATCAAGCAGTCAAAACTCACAACACAAAGAACAACACGCAATGTTTACCCGGTGTTCACCGCACTTCTCCAATGTGGAAAAGCCGCTATACTCACCGGCGCTAGCTCATCAATCCACTAGAATCAGTTTGATTACAAGTGTAGATATCACAACCTGATATTGATTGTGTTTTCTGTGCAGCTATTACAAGCGTATACACGAAGCAGTAACCGGAGAGGAGTACGTCAGCGACTACGACGGAGATGACAGTCTTTCAGCCTCCGGATCCTCCGAAGATGAAGGCTCGTAGCTTGAACCAGAGATTGTACGGTGACTTTAAGAGTTGCGATCAACTACTGGATCTTCTCTATCTCAGTCGCCTCAATCTCTTCTGGCGTTCGTAACCTTTCTCTTTCTCTTTCTCTTTGTAAAACTCCTCTCTCGCTCTCCTCTGTTTTGGTGAGGAAAACGATGATCGTAACGGCATTTGGGACCTTCACTTGCCAGCTCAGCTGAGCTGTAGACCAGATTCTTTTTATCACGAACCGGCCCATTACTCGTTCAACAAACTCGTCACAATCTCGAAAGGTCCAAAGACTTATCTGATACGACACCGTTCTTCACCGTATATATATGTAATGAAGAATGATTCTTAATTTTTATTCTTATTTTATCAGAAATATCTAATATGGCCTCCCATATTCTTATTCATACGACACCAATCACGTGATTGCTCCTACTAACTACGATTTTATCATCTCAAGAAAAAAAAATTCAACGATAATGATTTTATCATTTTAAATTATGATGTTGGATCATGTATTCGAATCTGATATAGGCAACATCCCGTATTTAGCTTAGCCTTGGGGAAGTTTCATTGTACTACATAATCGTTTTATGATCTGAATCCACATAATCGGCGTTGTGTGTGTTCTGAGTTACAGAAGTGCAAACAATATCCATCACTTGACTGTATGTCAATACTCAATACGGTCGAGAATGATCAGATACTATACGGTCTAGAATGATAAATACAAACGGGTGAATAGTCAAACAAAACTCAACACGTGCCAAAAACACTGCTTCAAAACTTTATGATCAGAAACTAGATGAGTAAGTAATCCTTTTTAAGGGCTAAGATATACTCCACCATTTCTTTGTAATTAGAAGATTGTAAACTAGAAGACTAACTATTCTTTGTTGTTATATAAATTATGTAGTGGGTCAAGTAGTAGGTTCGTCTAATATAAATTGATTTTTGGTGTCCATCATAAGTAATTTATGTCATCACTGTAATAGGTGGTGTCCATCATAACTAATTTATGTCATCACTGTAATAGGCTATTAGTCACAGATTCACTTTATCTTGGTAGTCGCCACAGATTGGCACGTTTTAAATAGTTACAACAAATTAGCACCACAAACTATATTTCTCCTGGACCTACCATATGCTATATTTGAATACGAAGTTAATGTTGTATACCTAGAAAGTGTGTTCATTATATTCTTCTTTGATTAATATGTTACAAAATAACGTGCTTACTGCTTAGTAAATTTTCAAATTTCATCCTTCAAATTTTATTTTGTTGATAAATAAATTTAAAATTTGAACAACAAATATGTATGTAGAATGATAAATTTAAGATTTTGTGTCACATGATATATACATGGGAAATTGCCAAAAATGTCACATTTATAATACTACTTTTTATGTTTACGCTAACCACTTTTACAAATTCACTGAGGAAAAAACAAATTTATAACCCAAGAGTTAATTAATCTCGACTTACGGTTTAGAATTGAGGGGTGGGGTAGGATTTTTGGAATGTAAAAATTAAGATTCGAATAAATATATAAATAAATACTTTAATTTTTTTTAAAAAAAATTCAAAAAAAAATTCAAAAAGAATTTTGGAATTTCAAAAAGAAATTTTGAAAAAAAACAACAAAAAAATTCAAAATGAAAAATTTATTAAAAAAATTAGAATTCAGAAACATAAAAAAAATTATTTTTTATATTTTTTTTATTTATTTAAATAATTATTTGTCATATATACAGAGTAATGGTATAAAATTTTTTTGCCTTTTAGTGAAAAATGTACTTTTAAAAATGTTTCTTTATTGAAAACATGAATAATTGTACCAACAAAATGGTAAACATGAAAATTCTCTGTACGTATTATAAAGAATTAAGGTTAGGTAAATTTATATCTAAAAATTTATGTTTTGACAAAAGTTTTAGTTTCTTACACATTTTGATAAGTATAAAGACCAAAATATCATTGGATAAAGTCTAATAATCAAATCACTTCATATCATATATCAGCCTCTCTAATTTTATCCATTTTGAACAGGGTCTTCATCCCGTCGGCGTCGACCAGTCACTTAAACTACATACATTGATAAATGTATATATATAAACAATCTTTAGATATGTAAAACTTGTTCATTTCAGTTCCAGTTAAAATTCTTTACCGGCTTAGGATTTAATAGTTACTTCCTCAAATCCTAATCTATGTAATTTATAGTCGGTGATACTACTTTGACACAGAAATACTTTGATACTCGCGCATGTGGTTATGGAAATTCTTCCTATGCGCTAATCTTGTAACTCACCTCCAGGCTCCAGGACCGTGCCTGAAAGTTTTAAGTCCTGAATCCCATTATTTATTTGGCCTCCCAAAACCATGAGAATTTGAAATATTATGGAGAAAGAATCGAACTGTGCATTTGTTTATTTCTAATAAATTACCAACATATCTACTTAATTATTTCGGTTCAGAATTGGACTCTAATAGTAATATAATTTTGAGAAATTACCTAGACTAACTCCCATTCATCTAAAAATTACTAGAATAACTCATATTAAATTTAAATTACTAGACTAAAATGAGGTATAAGCAAATTTACTAAAAACCCATTACTAACTTGATTAACTACAAAATTGTCACATAAATAAATTAAAAAATTGGAAAATATATGTTAAATTTGAAAAAAAAATCGACAAAAAAAAAGAAATAGAAAAAAACCTTGGTTTTGACGGGTTTCTCTCTCACGACGACATCGACATAGGACAGGAACAATCTCCTATCAATAGTCGCTGTCGTCCCTTTCCCACTCCGACAACATCTCCTATGTCATAGCCGCCGTCGACACCTCCTCTTCAAGTCGCCATCTTCTTTCTTTTGTGTAAACCTAAATCTCAATTTCAACTGTAAGTGCTAAATCAATCCAATTCCCAGTAGTTATTACACTTTTTTAAACATATATTATTTGATTGAGATGTTTAATTTCGAAAACCCTAAATCCCAATTTCAACATTATTTCACTTTGAAATCTCAAGACTTTTTTTCTGTAATTAAAGTTTGGTTATGACAGATTATTTCATTATTGGTTTACTGATTGTGAAAATTTGTAGACTCTAATTCCTAGTTCATTTACCACTTGATGAAAATTCAGTTGCACCCATGGTCATAGATACCAAGATTACTCACGATTTTTCTTAAATTGTGAAAAAAAAATCCAGTAGCCTTGATTATTCATAACTTTTCAACTTGGGGAAGATGTTTGGTCTGAGTTGAGGGAATCAGCTATTGGAGTTATTGTGAAGCTGAAAGAGCTGCATTATATTTGGTCTGCGAAAGTTGTTCACCATTTCCTTGCCAATCAATTGGCAATCGAGAGCAGTCATGAGATTTTGTCTTTGATAGATTCTATGCCATTGCGTTTCTCTTTGTATGAGTTTGGAGAGATTACAGGTCTGAATTGTGATCCTTTCGACAAGCATGACGTTTGAGATGTGGATCATCAAGAGTTTTGGCTGGAGATGAACGTTCCGACATCAGATGTGTATAACTATTATGCATTGATGAATGTATAATTATGCAGGTTTTACAAAGAATTCATATGTATCTAAATCATATGGATGCTAAATCTTATATATATTTGGTTGCTAACTACAGACGCATGTGGATTGAAAATAAAACGTCTATCACATTAATATGAGACATAAGATGGTTAAATAGTTCTGATTGATTTTGAAAAAAAAAACTAAATGGAATACGAAAGTGAAAATGTAACGAAACACCAAAAGAGTATACCAACAAATGTAGCACCAACCAGAATGAAATTTAATGATCAAATCCTCAAACTAAATCGAATACTCATCACTTAAGTTGATCATGATCCACTTCAAAGAACCACTTTTTTCTTTCAAATCTCCACTTTCCACAGACGAGAATGATGTGATCCATGTTTCTTCAAGTAGTAAGGATTGCAACAAGTGATTAAACAACCATGAAAAGGAAGAAAAGAAGGATAAAAGAGATGACGACAACTACAAAAGTTTACCTAATTCTGAGTTTAATTAACCTAAAATAAACCAAATTCAGAATTTATGTAAACCGGGCCGAAATTGAAATAGGTTTACATAAATCCAGATTTCCGTTAATAAATCTGCTACAACATAAATTTAAAAGTCTGCCACTTCATAAACAAACGTCTGCCAACAATTTTAAATTGGATATATAAATCTGCCGTAAAAAATAAGTCGAACAAAAAAAAAAATCGATCCATGAGAAAATAAGTTGACCACATAAATCTATCACTTCTAACAAATCTGCTACATCATTCCACCGATATATGCTTAAAAATCTATTTTATAATCAAATCAGACAATTAAATCTGTCGTGTGAACAAATCTGTCGTTTCTAAGAAAGTCTGGCACCACTTTAACGGTAGATTTTCATTTCTTCTCAGATTTTATAAATAGATTTATTACTTGATAGATTTTTTCTTTAAAAAAATAAGTCTGTTGTCGAGGGTACTTTGGTAATATTTTTTTTTGTTATAACTGTGTGAAATGGCAAATTTGACAGAAAAATATTCTAATAATTTTGAAAAAAAATGAGTCATTCTAGTAATTCTCAGATCAATTAGAGTCATTCTAGTAAACTTCCCTATAATTTTTCAAGGCTCCGAGAGTATGTTTGATTTGCTTGTACTCAGACACAGCCCTGCTCACTTCTAGTCTGATTTTCTTTGCTTGTGGTGGGGTTTCCTTGTCCTCGGTTAGCTTCAAATTCAGTTTTTGTTTAGAAAGTTAGGATCTGCGGCTAGTCTGGCGCCAAATGTACATATTAAGGATCGGTTAACAAAGCGATGTACGTGCTTGGTGCAGTTCTAAACTTTCAATGTTTTTTTCAGAATAGGTAATTATAGACACTTGATTTCGTGAATACTTTCAAATTAGAGGGTGTAGCAGATAAAGCTTATGCTTGTAAAACTGAGGGGCATACGGAAAAAATGAGTCACTGATTTGTTGAGTTCCTTACATCTCGGGCAACGATAATTACATCACATATAATGACGTAATAATTTCCTGATAAAACTACATGCTTCGTTAACAAGTACCATATAAGATAGCACATCTTTTGAAAATCATTAATTTTCCAAGCTTGAAACTTCTTAATGCTAGTCTCTGAATATATGACCTGAGCTGTAGTAAATTTCTACTAACCCAATAATCCGACTTAACAATGTACATTCCACTTTTTGTAAAATTTTAAAAATAAGTATTTCGATATATATTCACAACCAATAAAAATGGAACACAAAATAATAAAACTATTCTATCAATGTATCATTTAAAAAAATATATGTTTAGTTCAAAAGAATCGTATTGTATGTTTTTGTGTTTATAAGTTTATATTTGATTTCTTATACAATATATATGTTTATAGCTATCGATATATTTTGATAAAAAAAAAGATATCAATATATTAACATGAAATTTTGAATAACATCCAATTATTTTTTACAATATAAAAACTATATTATGCTTTTTTTCTTAAAACTAACGATTATTTTAATTCTCAAGTTAAAATTAAAAAGTCGTATATTTTCGGAAAATATTAATTATCACTTATCTTAGAGACAGGTTATTTTAGTGCTTTATGGTTCAACTATTCAGTTACATACCACTTGAACTCAATACTTTTCAATAGCATGTTATTTAATCAAAAACATATACTTTCGTTCATATTTATTCTTGATACACAATCACCATTTAGTCAAATAACACATCATTTTACTAGATATAATATCATTTGATAAATTCACATAATTTCACAAAAGTGCAGAAGAGTATTTTCGTCAATCCACACAAAATCACCTTATTAGATATGCATGAGCATTTATCCGATACATGAACCCCGTACTCGAATCCGACCCAAAAACTCGAATCAAAATTCAAACCAAAGTAACAAAACATCCCAATGAATATTGTGTTAGGAGAGATTGGATATCCGAACGGTATATCCGAACCGGAATGGATATCCAAAGATAACCAAAAATGTGTATACTTAACCTTATATTCCTAGTTTAATTCTCTCATTTTATTCAAAATATTTATATTGATGTTACACATGCCTCAAGATCAGATAATATACATATAATTGCGGATAAAGTAATTTGCTATTCACTTAAAATGCATGCCAAGCGTCTAGTTTCATGCATTAACAAAAGTTGCATCTAAATTTTCAAAACAATAACCATATTAGCGTCTTTGTATTTTTAATTTTTTATCCTCAAATCTATTAATCTTCCAACCTATTAAAAATTAGAAAATGAGTTAAGTTAAATTTTTAAGTACAAGAAACTTGAATAATGAAAAAATATTTTTTTATTTCAAAATCTAAATATTCAAACCTGACCCAAATTAAAAATATTCGAACCTGATCTGATATGTAAAAATACTCTAACCTTAAATACCTTATCTGAATCCCCCATGTCTATTCTCCGTTCTTTACAAATTTACCACCATAACTAATTACTTTCTTTGTGCTTACAATTAGGTTATCAATCTAATTAACTATATGCTTTATCACTTCAAACAAAACATTTATCTACAAGGAGAAAAAATATAGTATTTTCTTTTCATGTAGCCGTTTCCGTGCATTAAGTAAATGAGGCAGCTTTCAAGGCTTTAAGGCCTTCTTCGCTACGCTCGTAACCCGCAATAGCCGATGGCCACACACATTCACTTGTGACTTGGCCCTTTTAAAATCTCCTCATTTCATGCTTCCTTCCCGCTAAAATTGCCGGCTTCTCCTAACCAACTCATTTATATTCGTATAATAAAAGTATAAATCCAACAACAACCCACACAAAAACCTCATTTGTTTCCTCTTTTTTCCCTTTCTCAATTATTAAAAAACTAAAAATTATAAAAACAGAAGTAAAATTTGAAAAAACAAAATTGGTCCCCTGTCTGCTTTTGGTCACTGGACCTCTCTTTCTTTCTACTCACCGACACTTTTTTCTCACTTCTCTCTTCGCCTCTTCCTTCTTCTCCGATCATATCAGTTTTATCTTAATTTAAAAATAAAACCAGTCTCCTTTCTTTTCCTTTGAAGAAGATAAGAGAAGAAGATCAGCATTTACCTAAAAAAATCCAGGTTTTAATTGTAAGTTTTTTATAATTCTATTTGGCAAAAGCAGGTATAAATGCTGATTGCACATGACAGCAAAACTATCTTATTTTGACGACCAAATTTAATAATGAATACAGAGGATTTAGGTGTTACTATGTTGTCTGTTAATGCTCATCGTGTATCTTCTTCAAATCCAATTTGCTTATTTTTATCATCTTTAAATGCCTTTAAATTTTCAAGTGTCTATCTCACTTTCTCTACTCTGGATTTTGTATTTGTTTTTATCTGATAGTAGTTGCAACATAAGTTTCTGACTTTTCTATCTCTCAACTTCCCTATAAAATTGTATTTAAAGAAAAAGCATTAGGTTTGGGTTTATATTTATTTATGTAAGGCATTGATTCCTCTGTAATTTGCTTTTTGTATTAGTTCTTTGCACAAAGGAAACAAAAAAAAAATGGCAGTGGAGAAAAACAACAAAGTGGATAATGTGAATGTGAAGCAGAGAAATATTGTATTGGTTGGAATTAAAATTGATGAGAGTGGCAAAGAGATCTTGAAATGGGCACTTGAAGCAGTTGCAGGAAAACATGGAGAGTGTGATGTTGTTGTTATTCATGTTTGTTCAACTTTTCGTGAGTTCTTCTTCTCCTTCTTCTCTTTACTAAGCTTTTATATTGGTTTCTGACTTAACTTGTATGATGATTTGATACAGATAGTGCCTTGAAAAGCAAGTCAGCGTTGGATCGGTACTTAGAACTTTACAGTGAATTCTGTTCAACAAAGAAGGTAGCTTTACATCATTTTCCATGTTTATTTCGCTACACAATTTTGGGAAATGGGTGACAGAGAGTATATGGGGTTTTGAGAACAGATTGAGCTCAAAGGAGATGTTTTGAAGGGAAACTCAGTTCAAGGGGTTTTAGTTAAAGAGGCAAATAGATACAACGCTATGTCCATTATTGTTGGAGTTAAACATCAAAGAAAACTAAGGTGAGAAAATCTGCATAGCGCAAAATTTTATATATAAAAAAATGATATTCTCTTACTGATTTCATATAATTTTTTAGCCTAAAAGTAGCTAAAGGCTGCTCAAAAGAGCTTCCTCCAACAACTGATGTTTTGGCCATCCACAGAGGAGATATAATATTTAGACGTTCCAACCATTCCCAGCCACCTCTTGGTTCGTTGGCTCCCTTTACATCAACTTTCTGAATCTCTATAAGTGATCTATATACCATTCTTTAAACTCAAATCCGTTGACCAGAAATGGGTTTGATTCTTCTTGCAGCTCAAAACATAAGTTCAAGACCAAGTTCTGAACTTTTTGATGGACTTTCAGACAAAGAACTCAAACTGAAATCCGGAGAATCGATGGTTAAAAACAGAGAGCTGCAGAGAACAAGCCAAGAGAAGAGGAGGGTTTCTGGTAGATCACTTTCTCTTCCATCAGTAGAGGTAGTAGACCAGAAACCAGGTTGGCCATTGCTAAGAACAACCACTTTAGCTCCTCCAGTGGTCCAACATCAGACTCGGAAAATATCAGTTGTCAATTGGGTCATGAGCTTGCCTGAACGGTTTCCACATCATCCCAATCACACTTCTCAACCGAGCTTCTGTGATTCACAACTTAAAGACATACTAAAGGAAATAAATAGATGGTTTAGCTATGATGTTCTTAAGACAGCAACATCAGGTTTCTCTTCAGGTACTAACTAACTCTTGTCTTTTGATTTCTAGGTCACTTTTTTTTTCTAGGTCATTTATTTTTTGGTCACTTTATGCTCATCTGATTCTTAGTTTTTTTTCTATTACAGAGAATCTAATTGGAAAAGGAGGATGTAACGAAGTCTACAAAGGGGTTCTTGAAGATGGGAAAGCAGTGGCGGTGAAGATCTTGAAATCATCTGGAAAAGAAGCAGTGAAGGATTTTGTTCAAGAAGTTAGCATAATCTCTTCTTTGAGTCACCAAAACATCTCTCCTTTAATCGGTGTGTGCGTCCAATATGATGAACTTATCTCTGTTTACAATCTCTCATCCAGAGGAAGTTTGGAGGAGACCCTTCAGGGTTAGCACAAATACTACTCTACTTACTCTCATAACCATCTTTACACAATAGTATTCAGTATGCATGGTGATTCAATTTCTGCAGGTAAGCATGTATTGGCATGGGAAGAGAGATTCAAGATAGCAATTGGGTTAGGGGAAGCTCTTGATTATCTTCACAACCAATGTTCTAATCCTGTCATCCACAGAGATGTCAAGTCTTCTAATGTTCTTCTCTCAGATGAGTTAGAACCTCAGGTATTGAGAACTAGTGATTCAGAACATGTAAATATAATATAAATATATTTTTTACCAGAAAAAAACTTGTAAATATATGTACAACTTCATAAGAAAATTCAACATTTTTCGGATATTTCTTGTGAGAAAATAGCTTTCGGATTTCGGACTCTCGATGTGGGGATCCAAGTCTTGTCTATACACAATACAAAGAGACGTGGTGGGCACGTTTGGATACCTAGCTCCTGAATACTTCATGTACGGAAAGGTGAGCGACAAAGTTGATGTTTATGCCTTTGGAGTAGTTTTGCTTGAACTCATATCAGGAAGAACTACTATTTCTTCTGATAGCCCAAGAGGACAGGAGAGTTTGGTCATGTGGGTAAGTGTTGGTTTTGGTTACTTGTAGCGTAAGCAAACCCTCATTGAGAAACTCTAAAAAGAGATTACATGGGTTGCAGGCAAAGCCAATTATAGAAAAAGGTGCTGCAAAAGAGCTCTTGGATCCGAACATTTCAGGGACTTTTGTTGAGGCTCAGTTTCAGAAAATGGTTCTTGCTGCTAAACATTGTCTTACAAGAGCCGCTACTCATCGTCCCAATATCAGAGAGGTTAACTATACACTATTTGTGCTGTGCATACTTATAATCCCAAAACTGAAGTGTTGGCTCCTCTGTTACATGGGTGAATTGGGCCAAGAACTGACCTTTTGGTCTCTTTTTTCTTTTTACATTTATGCAGATACTCAAGCTGCTAAACGGGGAAGATGAAGTAGAGAAGTGGTTGAAGAAACTAGGAGAAGATGATGACTGTTTCGACGATGAGGTTTACCCAAATTCGAACAAAGAATTACACTTGAGTCTTGCGATGCTCGACATCGAGGATAATGACTCTATTTCAGTTGGCAGCTTGGAGAGAAGTAACAATAGCCTATTTTCTTCTTCTCCATCTCAGGAGCTTCAGCCTTGATTAGGGTTTTCTTAATGTTTCGAGTTTGCTTGAGGGTTACGGCATCTCTCAGGATGTCTGCAATCAAATCAAGCTTGATGTCACTACTCTGACTTTGGCTTTTGCAACCATTGCCGGAAAAGTGTTTTTTTTTTCTTACATAGATGAGAGGAAGAGAATAAGACTTCCAAAATAATGATTAAAGTGTTTTTGATAAATAAATAAAAAGATTAAAGTGTTCATTGCACAAGCCATTCTCAAGCTTCTCTTGCAGGTCACATTGTATTCTATCAATCCAGTTTAATCTCTTCTTGTTTTTTCTCTTATGTAATTGCATTTCCTTGTTGAATTCAACGACTATGCCCATTGTTCTTGCTGCTTGGTTTTTGTCCTTTAGTAGCTTCTTTCTTTAAGCTCTTATGGTAAGAGGTTGAATATTGCATTTGATAAATCAAGTTTTGATTCCTACTCAAATCAACTCTCAACTGCTGAAAATGGAGCTTTAGGGGGTTTTCCTTGATGCTACATGGAGTGAGATACTGGGCAGTACGGTACTATGCCTAAAAAAACAAAGATTCTAATGATTCTTGAGTCTTATTACCTACTATACCCAATTACCCAGGTTCTATAGTAACACAGTGTAACTCAATTTCACTTTAGTTATGGCGAAGAGCAATCATGTCTATGACGAATATGTTGCATGCTCAGTTCTGAGATCTAAAGTCTAACTTCAACCCCATAATTTTATTTTGCAACAGTTATAAGTAAACTACCAAGATCCAAACATGACTACATTAACTAACAGAAATGATTCATAACACAAAGCTCGTCTTGTAGAAACTGGCTAAAGCAGGATATAGCTTAAAGTAACGGAGAGACCAATTCATTTCTTGATTTTCATGACTGTTGTGTAGTATCTTGTTTGATCTCCTAGTCGTTGTCAGCTTCATCTTCATCTCTATAGATGCTTTCCGCCATTTGCCACACCTGAAGACTGTTGTCTTCTGCTACACTTGCAATGACCCAAGGCTCGTTTTTGTTCCAAGCAAAATCAGAGATCTTAGCCTTGTGGCCTCCGTGAGAGAAGAGCAACTCTGGTGGACCATCTTCTGCATCCAACTCTATCTCAAGCTGTTCTTCTCCAACCCTGTAAACCCCAATTAAAAAAAAAACTTACTAAACGTCGAATCAATCGTCAGATTAAACTCAACTTTTTTAAGATTAAGATACCTATTAAGATCCCAGACCATCAGCCTTCTGTCTTCACCGGAAGATGCAAGCACTGTTTCGTGGTTAGGATCCCACTCCACTTGGAAAACCTCTCCCCTGTAATCAATTTTTTTTTATTTTACGGTGCAGTGGTGTTGACATCTGGTTCTAACACAATAAATAGATGGCGTGTGGAATGTAAGAAAATGTAAACGAACATACTCATGGCTGCTCATGACGTGCAAAGGTACATTCAGCTTCCGGAGGTCAAACAAGGCAACAGTTGAGTCTGAGGAAGCTGTGGCTAAAACCCATTCGTTAAACGGATTGAAAGACAGATAGTTCACCTAAGAACGCACAATAAAGCATGGTCACATAGTTAGCAGCCTTAGAGACCTCGTGTATACAACATATGTATCTGATATATGAGTTCCGGTAACCATAAATACAGGACATGCAAGCTTTGCTTTGGATATGGTTTCTACCTCTTTCTCGTGAACTTTCACATGGTGTTGCATTTTGTTTGTCCGTGTGTCCCATATCACCAATCTACCATCATCACCCGCAGACCCAAAAAGGTTCTCATTCTTCATATGCCACGAAACATCTTCCACAGCACATTCATGTCCCTAAAACCATAACAAGAGAGTAAACTCAGAAGCAGAAACCCTCATCTTCAAGAAACAGTAAACACCAGTATTGTTCAACTTACCTCATACACAAACATTGCATTCAATTTCTTATCTTGCGGTGTAGCAGAAACATCCCAAAGGCAAATCTTCTGATCCTGTGAACCACTCAGGAGATAACCTTCTTTAAAAGGACTCCAAGACAACCCATACCCTTCCTTGTCATGTCCCAAAAGCCTCAGATCAGGATCACAATCACTTGTCTGAGGCTTCGAAGCGTGCTTGGTGTAATCAAACAGAAATACTTCACACCCACTTGTCTTTGCACCCACAAGCGTCGTCCTTTGCGGCATACACCGCGCTCTGTTCACTTCTCCATCAACACGTATCTTCTGCCTAATCTCCACCTGCAACAACAACAACGTTCCAGCACTTTCAGCTAGTAATTTCATCGAACACACGGTGCGCATACAACACGAGCTATAAAGATCGCCAATAAAGGAGGAACCAAACCATAGGGACAAATCTCTACCTAATTAACACAAGTATGCGTTAATGTTATCGTTCTAACACTTTCAGCTAGTAATTTTATCGAACACATGGTGCGCATACAACAAGAGCTACAAACATCGCCAAGAAAGGAGGAAGCTTAGGGACAAATCTCTACCTAATTAGTACACGAATGCATTAGTAATACCTAAGACTTTAAGCTAGACATTTAATAGAACACGTGGTGCGCATAAAACACGAGCTACAGAGATTACCAAGAAAGAAGGAACATTAGGGACAAATCTCTACCTAATTAGCACAAGAATGCTTTAATCTTCTTATAAACATAACGTTCAATCACTTTCAGCTAGTCATTTTATCGAACATTTGGCGCGCACACAACACGAGCTACAAAGATAGCCAAAAAAGGAGGAAGCTTTATATACCTTAGGGACTATGGGATCTTGATTTGTGCCGCCTAAGCCAGGTTCGGTGTCGGGAGTTGGGATAACGGCGTCGGCGATCATGAGGAAGTCTTGGGCACCACCGGAGGTGTGGGTTCCGAGTATGAGCTTGTGAACGTTGAAGTATGGGTCTGCAGCGTAAGGAGTCAGCGCTGATGGGACCCAATGGACGGTGAGAGAGGGCCATTCGAGAGGGTTGGAGATCATGAGATCGTAGAGGAATGGCGTGTTCTTCTTCCATATAGAGAAATCCTCCTCCACCTGATCCATTCCCTGCTCCTCCTTACCTTCATCTGCCATATCTCTCCTCTTCTCACTCCTCTCTGTCTCTCTCTCTTGGATCTGTCTGTGTCGAGGGTTTTTTCTGTTCTATTTTTCCCTCCAAATACTCGCAGAGAAACTTGGCGGTATAAAGTACAGATGTGAGTCGTTTCAGCTTTTTACAAATGCACGTTGTGCCGTTTTGTGGTCTCTGCCTCTTCGCGCGTTATAAATTTATGGGCTTAAAGGCCCATCTTAAGTCAATACTACATGTCACTAATTAGGACCTAAAATCCTATTAACATTAAAATCTATACCGATTAAAGGTGCTAATCTAGGGTCTAGGCACCTCGTTTTAGAAACCCTCTTCGAAAAAAACCAAGTGATATTAATACTATTAAAAGAAAAAAATCTTAAAAATCTACTTATATAAGATTGTTGCACTCTTTTATTAGACTTAACTTTTATTTTGGTCAACCTTATATGTCTGTAACAATATATTACTCAATAACATTATACCATATATTTATCCAATTTTTACTCCTTTTGTTAGTTAACAACTACAACAATCGCATATGTTTTCATTTTTTAATTTAAAAGTGGGAATGCAATCGAATATATTACAGCGTAATAGACCTATTCTCTCAGAGATATTCCTTTCCTTTTCTAACTCATATTAAATTCTTCTTAATTCTTTGTTAACAAAATCTATAAACAATATATTGTTTTTAACTTCCCGTAACATCCTCACTAATATTTTTCAGCATTGCAAGGTATTTAAATGAGTATGTCCCACGTAATCCTTTTTAAAATATCTTACATGCGATTTAGAAATTAAAATCGTTTTGGTTTTGGTGTTTTGGTTCTACCAATTTAGGAACTATTTAGGTATTTACAAAGTTTGATTTCGTTTCAGTTGAGTTATTTTGGTTTTTGGTTCGGTTCAGCAGTGAAGTTGGGAAGCGGTTAATATGCAAAAAAAATGAGTCTAATTCAGTTCCATTCGATTTTGGTTTAGGTAATTATCGATTTATAGATAAAATATCGGATATTTTGAGTTTTCAGTTTAAAAATTGAGTAACTCGAGTTGTTCGGATAAAAATATCTGATACTTCAGATAATTATAATATTTTAATACAAAATATTCGGGTCATTCGGTTTATAAATAGTATGTTTAGGATATTTGGTGATTTAGAAATTAAATATAATTAATAGTTTAAGCATATAATTTGTATTTTAAAAATTCAGATATCCATTTGATTCTCAGTTTGGTTTCAGAGATATATGATATGCTCGGTTATTTATGAAATTCAGTTCAATTTTGATTTTGTATTTTTCATTTTGGTATGGTTTGGTTCGGCATTCCTGATAAATATATCCAAACCTATACACTATTTTATATGAAAATTTATTTAAAATTTATTTAATTTCGAAAACAAATCCGCGCTTTTTAAGCGCGGATCAAAATCTAATGACTACTATTATTACTTTATTACATTAAATCATATTACCATACTACACATTTTTACCATATATACATTAAATCATAAAAAAATATAAGTAAATATACATTTAAATATGTAAATATATAATATACGAATTATATATACAATAATAAGTAAATACACAATTTAAAAATATATATAATATACGACAATAATATTAATAAGTAAATACATAATAAAAAAATATAAAAAATATATTAAGCATTAAAAATTTATCTTAAAATGTAAATACACAATTTAAAAAAAAATATAGAAAAAGTACATTAAACCTTACACATCTATCTTAAAATGTAAAATATAGATATTCTGTAAACATATAATATACTAAAATAATATTAATAAGTAAATACATAATATAAAAAACGAAAAAATTACATTAAGCACTAAACATCTATCTTAAAATGTAAAAAAAAAACAAAGAATGGAATTATTGCATTAGACATCTATCTTAAAATATAAAAATTAAATACATGTAAATATACATTTAAATATGTAAATATATAATATACAAAAAGTAATAATAAGTAAATACATACGAAATATAAGTAAATATACATTTAAATGAATAAATATATAATATACTAATTATATAAACAATAATAAGTAAATACACAATTTAAAAATATATAATATCCAAAATAATATTAATAAGTAAATACATAATATAAAAAATATAAAAAGTACATTAAGCATTAAACATTTATCTTAAGATGTAGATACACAATTAAAAAAAATAGAAAAAATACATTAAGCCTTAAACATTTATCTTAAAATGCAAAATATAGATATTATGTATATATATAATATACAAAAATAATATTGATAAGTAAATACATAATATAAAAAATGGAAAAAATTACGTTAAGCATTAAATATCTATCTTAAAATGTAAGTAAAATAAAAATAAAAATTGGAAATACTACATTAGACATATATCTTAGAATGTAAAAAATAATTACATGTAAATATGTATTTAAATATGTAAATATATAATATATAAAATTAATAATAATTAAGTACACAATTTAAAAAATGAAAATATTACATTAAAAGTAATATACAATATAAAAAATATAAATACTACATTAGTCAAAATAAAGTTGGTATAAATTAATCTATCAATAATAGGAATCCAAAGGAATGTAAAAAAATTATCTTTTAATTGTAAGCATTGTAGTAGTTTTTTTAATTAAATTGTTAAATTTATAAGAATTTATCATTTTATAATTAATTATCTATTTTTCATATTAAAAACTAAGTGTTTTCCATAGGCCGTCCACATAAATATAAAAATCTATTTTTCAAAAGAAGCCATGTGGTATTAAAAAATAGATAATAAATAAATATACAATATAAAAAATAATAATTTAATATATAATATCAGAAACAGAAATATTACATAAAACTTCTATTGTAATATTATCATTTGATATCAGGAAAATAAAAATATATAATAAATAAATATTCAATATAAGAAATATAAATATTATATTAAATCTATCTTAATATTATCATTTAATATAAAAACAAAAAAATAAGAATAAGTAAATATACAATATAAGAAAAATAAAAAATAAATAAATATAAAATATAAGAAATATAAATATTACAATAAACATCTTGCGTAATATTAAAATTAGTAAATATACAATATTGAAAAAATAAATAAATAAATATATTATATAAGAAATCGAAAAATTCATTAAAAATCTATATGTAAAATGTATAATAAAATAAATAATAAGTAAATATTACATTAAAAGACTATTATAATATTATCATTTGATATAATAGGAAGAAAATTAGAATAAATAATATAACATTTAAAAATCAATATAAAAGCAGGAAAAAACTAAATTACACATCGATCTGAAAAATGTATTGTAAAATAAATAGTAAGTAAATATGAATATAAATATTATATTAAGCATCTAAAGTAATATTAAAATAAGTAAGTCTATACTAATAAAATGGAATATCCGAGGCTCCTGGAGGTGTCCATATCATCGTATAATCCTTCTTCTGAAAGAAGTCACGTGGCATAAATAAATCATATTACCAAAAATATTAAACTAATGTATAGTTTTACATTTTCAAAATATTGATATAATTTACACTAATAAAAGGGACTATCCGAGGCTCCATGTGGTGTCCACATCATCGTATAATCTTTCTTTTGAGAGAAGCCACGTGGCATAAATAAATCATATTACTAAAAATATTAAACTAATGTATAGTTTTACATTTTCTAAATATTGATATTATGTTTAGTTTTACATTTAAATATTACTGATAAATATAATTTCAAAAATAATAAATAATATGTAAATATATAACATAAGAAATAGAAATACAACATTAAAAGATTACCATTTTACTTTTAAAAATTACTATTTTACTTAAAAAATCATATCACTAAAGTTTTACATTTTCGAAATATTGATATATTGTATAGTTTTACAATTTAATATTACTGATAAATATAATTTCGAAAATAATAAATAATATGTAAATATATAACATAAGAAATGGAAATATTACATTAAACATGTAAGATTACCATTTTACATTAAAAATTATTATTTTTACTTAAAAAATCATATCAGAAAAATATTAAACTAACGTATAGTTTTACATTGGAAATATTTATATAATGTATAGTTTTACATTTTAAAATTACTGATAAATATAATTTTGAAAATAATAAATAATATGTAAATATATAACATAAAAATTAAAATACTACATTAATAATGTAAGATTACCATTTTACATTTATAAATTACCATTTTTACTTAAAAAAATCATATCACCAAAAATATTGATCTAATGTATAGTTTTACATTTTTGGAATATTGATACAATTTATAGTATACATTTTAATATCACTGCTAAAAATAATTTCCAAAATAATAAATAATATGTAAATATACAACAAAAG